>NC_057712.1:20594883-20611285 GCF_004010195.1 Chiloscyllium plagiosum | reverse complement strand
CCACCCTCCTCTCTGACTTATCACCTCCATCCCCACCCCCCCATTCACCTGTTGTACTCTACGCTACTTTCTCCCCAACCCCACCCTCCTCTCATTTATCTCTCCACCCTGCAGGCACTCTGCCTTATTCCTGATGAAGGACTTTTGCCCGAAATGACGATTTCCCTGCTCCTCAGATGCTGCCTGAACTGCTGTGTTTTTCAGCACCACTATAATCTAAAATCTGGTTTCCAGCATCTGTAATCATTGTTTTTACCCAACAGATCAAATCTAAGCTCTGCAGAAATGCCTCAGACAGCCATAAATACTGGGAGACAATTGAACAACTAACAGGAAGTGGAGGCTCCACAAATATCCGTATTCCCAGCATATCAGTACACAAGATATGGCTAAATTATTTGCATCTATCTTTAGCCAAAAATGTGGACCGAATGATCCATCTTGGCCTCCTCCTGAGTTTTCAACATCATAGATGCCAGTCTTCAGCCAATACAATTCACTCCATATAATGTCAAGAAATAGCTGAAGGCACTGTAACTGCAAAGGTTGTGGGCCCTGCCAACATTTAATAAGTTTAGAGTGTTGCTGGAAAAACACAGCAGGTCAGGCAGCATCCGAGGAGCAGGAAAATCATTCCTGATGAAGGGCTTTTGCCTGAAACGTTGATTTTTCTGCTCCTCGGATACTGCCTGACCTGCTGTGCTTTTCCAGCACCACTCTAATCTTCACTCTGATCTCCAGCATCTGCAGTCCTAATTTTCGCCTAACATTTTAACAATACAATTGAAGACTTGCGCTCCAGACTTGGCTATGCCCCTACCTAAACTGTTCCAGTACAGCTACAACATGGCAACTACTGAGAAATGTGGAAACTTGCCGTTGTATGTCATGTGCACAAAAAAGCAGGACAAATAGAAGCCAGCTAATTATTGCCCCATCAGTCTACTCTCAATAGCAATAAAGTGATGGAAAGGGTTGTCAACAGTGCTATCCAGACAAATTTGTCAGTGCTTTATATAGTTAGCTACTTCAGTCATTCAAAGTCAGGATGCTCTCTACATAAGGAGGAGCTGCATATTCGGCAGTACACCACTTTCTTGGCTCTTTCTGTCCTATTTGGGGAGACTTGCCTCCTGAAATGAGAGAGACAGAGGCTGGATAAATCTGGGGATTTCAACAACACTTTAAGCACTACACTTCAGGAAGGATGTGAAGGCATTAGAGATGGTGCAGAAAAGATTCATGAGACTATTTTCAGGGATGAAGAGCTTCAGTAATGTAGGGGAGATGAAAGAATTATGTGGATGGCACAGCTGGTACTTGTGGTGTAGGTGGGGAGGTGTCCTGAATGAGTGAGTATGCAGCATACAGGGCATGCACGGTTAATGGTGATAGGGATTGGGATGGGTTTGAATGAGTGGGAAGATGTTGATGGCAATACTGAGAGTGGTAGGCCCTTGATGGGAGGTGGGTAGAGTAACAGAGATAGAGTGACTGTGAGCTATTGGAGTGAAGATGGTGGCACTTATGCTAACGGAATGGAAAGGACATTGACTTCCTTCCTATTGGGCAAGGCATTCCTCCAGATGGCTGAGACTACACTAACCCAAGATGGTAACCTCAGGCCAGACAGGCAAGGCATCCACTGCTGCTTTTGGGGAAGATGAAGCCCTGCAACCGCATCACCCCATCCAGCAGGACCTCCAGGTTCCTGCCTGCAAAATGAGGTGACAGCTTCCTTCAATTACCCTAATCCATATTTAGGGTAAATGTCAGGAACTATGCAGGGCAACTCCAGACTGGCACTGCTTGTCTGGATGCATGATGTTCTTTTAGAGATGACATGTACGCAAGGAATGCTGGTCTTTTGGGTGGATATCCAGTGATAGCAATTTGTTCTAGGACCAGTGCATGAAGGGACAGGGCTAAAATTGGATATGAGGGACAGTAGGGGATGGGATTGCTGGTTAATGAGGCAAGTTTAGTAAGGTACAGTACAAAATATCTGGAGGCCTTACGGTTAGAATCCCATCTGTTGTGGACTAAGCCAGAACATTCAGAACATTCTTCAGCAGCCAGCCCAGACCATAACTTTGCAATTTGTTTTGGTACAGTGAACATTACCCGGATTAAGTTAGCGAGGTTGACTACCAGATTTAAAACAGACAAAAAAATGTATTCACAAAATTACCCAATGAAGCACAAAGAACAAAATAAACAACCCCTACGGAACTCAGTCCATCCAAACTAGACGCAGTATGCTAAATATACACAACAGTCTCAATAAGCAAACCCCCTTTAAAACACAGTACAAAAAAAAGGTTTAGATGCTTACAGGTTGAAGTTAGAAGGGCAGAAGAGAGAGTTTCCACACAGCTCACTGTTGAACTCCCAACCAGTTCTGAACTGAACTAAACTGCTCAGATCAGCTAGAGAGCTGACCACTGCCCTTTCATTCTCCAGGTCCCTTCTAAAACCTGACCACTTTGGCCTGAAGTCTCATCTGTTTCTCTCAATACCCTTTAAGCTCTGGAGCAAACCAGTCTAATCGGCAGCAATTTATTACCCATTTGAATAAAAACCAAGGACATAGTATCCTTGAGAAAAGGAACACCTTTTAGAAAAAAGAAACCAGCTTTGTGACACTCCAAAAAAACTCAATGCAGCTCGCATTTAGCCCAATAAACGTAACATTCAGCCTATACAGTCTTCCCATGTTCTTCTTACCAACATGAGTCACTTCACACTTCTCGGCACTGAGTGCTTGTCACTTGTCTGTTCATTCAATGAAGCTGTTTAACGGCCTATCATTTGTAAGTAATGCTTCTTGTCAGGACAGGAAGAACAAGAAAACACAGTCTTAAAATTGAAACTTGATCACTCAGGTGTGAAATTTTTCAGATGACGAGTATTAAAAATGTAATGCGCTCTCCCCTTAAAAGCAATGGATGGTGGGACATGTGGTGGTTTCAAGACTGAGATAAGTCAGGCTATCAAGCAGTACAGAGTAAGGAAAATATTTGTGATTAAGATAAACCACAACCTAATTGTGTGCTGAAGTATTTTCAAGGGGATGAATGGACCATTACTGTTTCTAAGGTTCCTGTTTAATTGTAGTACTCAAAGTTAAAGGTCCATTATATAAAATGGATGTGCAATGCATTTAAAAGAAGGCAGTTTGTCTATACTAAACAGATTTTAAACTATTTAACCGATAGGAACATTTTCCAAAGATATTGTTTTTGTTCTAACAGATCTGCAGAGACTTTGTTTTAATGTGTTAAGATACCATTGCCTTGAAGCTAAAATCTCAATTTGCTCAACAGGGCTTTTCAGTAATGTAGACAATAATTTCATGGAGAATAGAGACAGAGTTAAATTCAAGCTTGTTGTGCTGATTGGAGCATATTTATGTTTCTGGAACTCACTTTTATTGAACGGAGATTCTTTAATGAAAAAATTTGCCAAGTCTGTGCATGAAGACTTTCAAATGACAACTTAATTACATAAAACTGCTACAGAAGGTGAAGTTAACAATCACCTGCATATGTATTGGTTCAACGGAGACTCCATGTGACTTAAGTTCACTCTCATACACTGTGTGCAGCAAATGCATAAACTGGTTTGATTGGTTTGTGGATTAGAATAAGTGTACACCCTAATTGTACATTAAGAGGTTGTAACCTTTGCATTATTGCTAATGGAGCAGGTATTAACTTTTGTTCGAACTTCTGAAATTATTCCAGTAAGTAATTCCTCATGTGTGTTAAACAGTAATTAACAAGATCGAGTGGATTTATTCAGGATTGACTCGATTGCCACAGTGCATTAATTTCTCCTATTTACAGCAAGGACGAGAGCCAGCAGACTTTGAATGAGTTCCAAAAAACAGGAGGTAGCTGAAGAGGAATCTGTTGATGAACTCTGATGCATGGGTACAGTATCAGAGCTCTCAAAGTCCAAACCTTTGGAGAAGGATGTGCAGCAAGAGACATTGGTTGAAATATTTGAGGCTACAGAAGGCAGACTGACATGGTGTAGTGATAGTGTCCCCACCTCTGGACTGTGAGGCCCCAATGTACTCGCTTCGGCAGCATAAATACTATAATTGGAATGCTACAGAGAAGGTTAGCATGGCGCCTGCAGAAGGATGACATGCAACTCTGTATTTTTAGCGTACTCTTGTGGTGCAGTGGTAGACCAGCAGGCCCAGGTTCAAGACCCACCTATTCTAGACTTGTGTCTAGAAAAGGTCGATTAGAAAGTAACTTTTTACAAAAAAAAAGCAGACTCACTATCACCCCATGTTGGTCAAGTACTGCCAGTATGTCATATGCCCAGTGTCTCAGTGAAGAAGAGGCTAGAACTTGATAGTGTAAAATGAAGCCAAGCCAATAATCTACTCTTCAAGAAAGAATTAAAAACCAGGTAGTACTCTCAGGGTGGCACAGTGCCAGGGACCCGGGTAGAATTCTCACCTCAGGTGACTAATTGGGTGGAGCTTGGACATTCTCCCTGTATCTGCATGGGCTTCCTCCCACAATTCAAAGATGTGCAGTTTAGGTGAATTGGCTATGCTAAATTGCCCATAGTGTTCAGGGATGTGTAAGTTAGGTACATTAGTCAGGGTAAAATTAGAGAAAAAGAGTAGGGGAATGGGTCTGGGTGGGTTACTCTTCAGAGGGTTGGTGTGGACTTTGATGGCCTAATGGCTTGATTCCACACTGTAGGGATTCTAGATGTCCAAGGGACCTGGCATATCAGGATTAACTTAATCAATCCTTTGCTAGGAACCTCAGTATCAATTTCAGCTTAGCTCCTGGGAGATGCCCCCTCAGTGCTCACTTTCTTCAATGTCTAAAGTGTCCTTTGATGTTACTTGATACTCAATGGTAGGTCATAAAATGGCAACTCTATCACAAGACCACTTCCTATTATCTGGTACAGTGAGACAAATGACTTGCTTATTGGTTCAACTCCATAAAGTAATTCTCCACTCCTTACAATAGCAAAATCCTGCAGATACTGGAAATCCTAATTACAAACAAAGAATGCTGGAAAATCTCATCAGGTCAGGCAACATCTGTAGAGTGAATGGTTTAATCCATTCAGTTCTGATGAAATTTCAGGTTCTTGGTTTCTCTCCACAGATATTGCCCAGTAGTCCATTCCCCAACCATTTGTGTTGTCAGATTCCAAATGCCATTCGGCAAATACGAAGACTTTTCAATACTTCCGCACAGCAAGGACTAGTGCTTCCATGTCTTCCATGGGGTGGCACGGTGGCTCAGTGGTTAGCACTGCTGCCTCACAGCACCAGGGTCCCAGGCTCGACTCCAACCTCAGGCGACTGTCTGTGTAGAGTTTGTACATTCTCGCTGTGTCTGTCTGGGTTTCCTCTAGGTGCTCCGGTTTCCTCCCACAGTCGAAAGGTATGCAGGTCAGGTGAATTGGCCATGCTAAATTACCCATAGTTCTAGGTACATGAGGGAGATGGATCTGGGTGGGTTACTCTTTGGAGGGTCGGTGTGGATTGGTTGGGCCAAAGGGCCTGTTTCTCCACTGTAGGGAATCTAATCTAATATCCACCAACAATGGGGTGATCTGTGTTATCTTTTCAAATTCATTTGACTCCTTCAATCCTCAACTGATGCAGAGTTGGGAAGGAAAATAAAGACTTATATTTATCTAGCAATGATCAAAACGTTTTGATTCCACTGTGGAAGGGCTGTGACCTCGACAACAAGGTTCACTGGGAGAAAGGGAGGACTGCAGATGCTGGAGATCAGAGTCGAGAGTATAGTGCTGAAAAGTCAGGCAGCATCCGAGGAGCAGGAGAATCGGCATTTCGGCCATAAGCCCTTCATCAGGAATGAGGCTTGTGAATCGGGGCTGAGAGATAAATGGGAGGAGGTGGGGTTTGGCGAAAGGTAGCTGAGAAAGTAATAGGTGGATGAAGGTGAGGGAGAAGGTGATAGGTCAGAGGAGGGTATGATGGACAGGTCCAGAGGGCGGTACCAAGTTGGAGGCTTGGGACTGGGATAATGTGGGGGGAGAGGAAATGAGGAAGCTGTTGAAATCCACATTTATCCCCTTTGTTTGTATTGTCCCAAGGCGGAATATGAGGCGTTCCTCTTCCCGGCATCGGATGGTAACGGTCTGGCGGTGGAGGAGGCCCAGGTCCTGCATGTCCTTGATGGAGTAGGAGGGGGAGTGTTCAGCCACGGAACAGTGAGGTTGGTGGGTGTGGATGTCCCAGAGATGTTCTCTGAAACAATCCGCAAGAAGGTGTCCTATCTCCCTGATGTAGAGGAGACCACATCGAGTGCAACGGATGCAGTAGATGACATTGGTAGAGGTACAGGCAAATTTCTGACAGATGTGGAAGGATCACAACTTCCACGATCACAACTTCCCTTCCCACGTGGTTGACGATGCCCTCCAGCGCATCCCCTCCACTTCACACACCACCGCCCTTGAACTCCACCCTTCCCAATGCAACAAGGGCAGAACCACCCCCTCCATCCTCACCTTCTATGCCTCCAACCTCCGCATACAACACATCATCCTCTGCCACTTCCACCATCGCCAAACGGACCCCACCACCAGAGATATGTTTCCCTCCCCACCTTTATCAGCGTTCTGAAAAGACCATTCCCTCAGTGTCTCCCTTGTCAGGTCCACATCTCCCACCAGCCCACACTCCACTCCCGGTACCTTTCCCTGCCACCGCAGGAAGTGCAAAACCTGCACCCACAGCACTCCCCTCACCGCGGTCCAAGGCCCCAAGGGATCCTTCTACATCTGTCAGAAATTTACCTGCACCTCTACCAATGTCACCTACTGCACCCGTTGCATCCGGTGTGGTCTCGGGGAGACAGGACACCTTCTTGTAGATTGTTTCAGAGAACACCTCTGGGACACCCATCAACCCCACCGCCCCGTGGCTGAACACTTCAACTCCCCCTCCGACTCCATCAAGGCATGCAGATCTTGGGCCTCCTCCATTGGCAAACCGTTGGATATTCTTGAAATATG
This sequence comes from Chiloscyllium plagiosum, assembly GCF_004010195.1. NCBI lineage: Eukaryota > Metazoa > Chordata > Chondrichthyes > Orectolobiformes > Hemiscylliidae > Chiloscyllium > Chiloscyllium plagiosum. The sequence continues at coordinate 20,604,247 of NC_057712.1, read as the reverse complement.
GGCAATTTACTGCTAGCTAGAAAAGAAACTCAACAATTTTTATTTTTGACTCCTGCTACACATTCCTAACATCTCATGGAAGAACAAACCCAAGAATGTCACAGTCCCCTCAAACTCAAACCTCCCACATATAACATTACTCCCCAAGCAGAAGGGCCTTCACTGGCTTTGACATGATCATAAGATGGAAGGTGGGTACATTCCTGAGAGTGTTATGTATGGATGGAGCCAGAAGACCAGTAGCATGACCAAAGCTCTGCTTCAAGGATGCTTGCAAGTGTGACATGATGATCCCAAATTTTGATTTTCATATGTGGAAGATACCAGACAACAACGGAGGGAACTGGCAACTTCACCTGCAGGCCAGTATGTGTCACCATGAGAATATGTGGCTCTAGATGTCAGACACCAATACTGAAACCAGCAACACAAAACAATACCTGATAACCACCTCATACACTTGTGCACTACCTACTGCTCATGAATTGGTGTCTTTAGCCACGCCAGCAAAGAAGCCCCATGTGATATTACGGTACTGTCAATGAAGTTGCTGCATGTCCATCATCTCATGTTAACAGAAGGATGTTGCAGTGACAATTACACCATTGAATATCCTAATGCACTTTAGAGCTGATGAATTTTTTTCTTGTGTAGTCACCATTTTAATGTAAGATGTGCAAAAGCCAATTTACACTTTGCAGTCTCTTACAAACAGCAATGCAATAAGCACCAAATAATCTGCTTTATTGGATGTTGATTGAGGGATAAATGTGGACCAGTACATTGAGAATAACTCTGCTGCACTTCTTTAAAATAATAGTTTGGGATCTTTTACATCCATTGGAGAGGGTAGATCAAGGCTCAGTTTAACATCTCATCTGAAAGTTAGTACTGCCAACAATGCAGCACTCCCTCAGTACAATATTGGAGAAACAGCTTAGAATTTTGTGCTTAAGAGCAGGTGTGGGAATTAAAGCCGCAGCCCTGTGACTCAGGGGTGAGAGTGCCAAAATGCATAAGATGATCTCATAGAACTTTTCTCCTCTGCTGGGTTAATTGCTCTGAATAAAACGATCCAATTACGAAATTGTTACAAATAATGATCATGCAAGAGTTGTAAATAAATGCATTTCATGACAGGAGGCAAAATTTGGGCTTTGATCCTGAAAACCACTTTCACAGCACTTCTAATGTTACCGACCAGAAAAGGGGCTTTGAGCATCTTTCAGTTGGGATGGAATCCTCCTTACATCTCAAACCTGGATGCTTGCCAGTAGCAGTAGGTATTTGATACTCTCTTCCTCAAACAGCAGTGGATATAGGATCAGTTGTTAAGTTGAAATCTGACATGGATAATTTTTTTTTAAGCAATGCTATTAAGGGATACGGACCAAGGAGATCTATGGAGTCAGGCCACAGATCAACCATGATCCTATTGAATGGAGGATCAGGCTTGAGGGGCTGAATGGCTTACTCCTGTTCTTGTGTTCCTATGATAAACCTGATGCTTTTCAATGGACATCTGGGGAGTACTGTGAACAAAAGTTAACTTTGCTATTGAAATGCTAATCACTACCATCTTGTAGTTTGGGCAGTTTGCTGCCCCTACCCTCTTTCCCTGAGTCTCAGGACATTCCCAGTTTAAATTGGTGGAGGAAAACCACAGGTGAGGGTTAATAAGAAGAACGAGATGTAATTTATTGCATGATGTCAAGCATTAAAAATTACAGTGGAAAGTTAGACATTGATGCCACAACAATCAGGAGAGATATAGATATAGATCTCCACATGACAAAAACCCTAAATTATTCTGCCTTTCCCCACCTAAATCTATATGACATCATCAAATTGGATGGAGTTTAATGCAGTTTCCAACATTAACTCTTTCAGATCAATTACAATAGTAATCGAAGTCCCTGTAAAAGAAAATGATTGATCTGTGAGAAATAGAAGAGAAATCCAACAAACTCAAGTTAAATAATAATTGAACAAAATCTTATGGGCAGCAAGAAAGGGGAGATGGTGATGTAGTGGCAAAGTCACTAGTCTACTATTCCAGGGTCCCAAACTAATGCTCTGGGCACATGTATTCAAATACCAAAATGGCAAATGGCAAAATTTGAATGCAATAAAAATTAAAAGATATCCTAATGATAACCATTGTTATGACTACCCATCTGGTTTGCAAATGTCCTTTAAGTATATCTTTATATAATCCATATGTGACTCTAGACCCATAGCAAAGTGGTTGACTCTGAGATTGCCAAGAAAACCAGTCAGATCAACAGCAATTAGGAATGGGCAACAAATGCTGGCCCAGCCAGTGATGGTCACATCTTGTGAATGAATAAAAAAAGAAACCGTCATAGAGTCATAGAGATGGACAGTACGGAAACAGACCCTTCGGTCCAACTTGTCCATACTGATCAAATATTCCAACTCAGTCTGGTCCCACCTGCCAGCACCTGGCCCATCAAGGTATCTGGCTCTTCTGCATGGTCCAAGCTAATAGATAAACATGTAAAAACATTGCTCATAAAAATATGATGTGGTCTAAGATACTGAAGCAAATGGAGACAACTGAAGTTGTGTGTGTGTGTTTTTTTAAGGTTCAGTAACTTTTAACAACAACTCAACTGAATCCTGAATGCTAGGTGCTGGTCATTCCCAATAATGCAGCTTCCTTAACATAAAATCCCTCGAGGACTGGCTAAAAAGTTGTGCATAAGAATAGGAAAAAGGACTTGCAGATGGGCCCTACTTATCACCTGCTTCTAGCAAACAAGATTGCTGTCACTCCAAACATTGCCGGAGTGGTTTGGTTCAATATCTAAACTTCTCCATTTCTGAATCCTGTAAATAGGGTAAAAAGTGCTGATGGGTTCACAAACTCAAAGCACATTCTGTGAAAAGGCAACAGAACAAAAGTAGGATTAAAAGGATTATGTGAACAATGTAAGTGTATTACTAATTGACCTGTAATGGATTTAGAACCCACCCAGGTCATGTTTGAAAGACGGGAATGCAACAATAGGAACTAGTTGAAAGGATTAAATTAAGTAAAGCAAAATATATGTGGAAAAGGAAGTTGGAAAAATATTCATTGATAGAAGGTGAAATAAATGTAGAGAATATGGTATGGGAACAGTAAACGAGAGCACATAAAACTTGTACAGAGAAATAAAGATCAGCAATTGAATGGATATCCTGCATGACTAGAGCCAACACTCAGATCAACATGAATTGTTACCTTAAAAAAATCGCAAATCTATATAATGTCTTGGCTATCAGAATAGGTTCCACATAATAACAGCAAGGCTTATTTTAGAAAATTCCTCTTGCACGAGCCATAAATAATGATTACTAAATACCCGGTTGATAAGTCAACAGTCTAGGGTGAATTCAAGAGTATTCAGAGCTCAAAAGTGCACTCATTCAACATAAGGTAGAGCACTTAACCATGCAGAGGATTGAAATAAATTGTGTGAAGTTAAAGGAGGTGTGTGAGTGACGTTTACAAACTTCCATTTCACATGGGTATGGAATGCATACACAGGCGAGCTTGGGGTAGAAGTAACTGGGCCCTGTGGGATTTTCTCCTCTGCAGATGGAAACCTGCTGAATATTCGAACCCCTAGTTATACTCCCTGCACACAGCAGCTTCACAAAAGTCCAGATTTTCATACTTTGATTACATTAAGAAGTATTATGATAGGAACTTTTATTCCCATCGGGTGTAGAACAGGTTGCAGATTTGCTCACCTTCAAACTGGAAGGCTTCTCCAACCTAGTTAAACTCAGGCTGAAACATGGCACTTGCTTGCAGGCCAACACAATGGGGGTGGCGGTGGCTACAAAATTGGCTGTGGTTGTTCTTGCAGTCAGGCCAACAAAGAGGACCTGCAGGCCAAACTGGGGTGTTGGTCCCAGGGGGCGGTCAGCCCAAGCAGTGTAAAGTGTCCCTGCAGGTACCTGTACAATGTAAATGACCTTTATTTACATGGTCGAAAAGTGTGATGTTCGAAAAGCACAGCGGGTCAGGCAGCATCCGAGGAGCAGGATAATTGATGTTTCGAGCATAAGCCCTTCATCAGGAATGGGAGGGGGGTGAGGGCTGAGAAATAAATGGAAGGAGGGTGTGGGACTGGGGGTAAAGTAGTCAGGAAGGCATTAGGTGGAAGCAGGTGGGGGGTGATGGTGACAGTTGGAGCGCAGGGTGGAGCTGATGGGTGGGAAGAAAGATGGGCGGGTAGGACAGTTCAAAAAGGCAGTACCGAGTTGGAGGGTTGGATCTGGGATAAGATGGGAGGAGGGGAGTTTATGAAACTGGTGAAATCGACGTTGATGCTATGTAGTTGGAGGGTCCCAAGGTGGAAGATGAAGCGTTCTTCCTCCAGGCATCTGGTGGCTAGGATTTGGTGGTGGAGGAGGCCCAGGACTTGTATGTCTGTGGCAGAGTGGGAGGGGGAGTTGAAATCATCAGCTACAGGGCGGTGAGGTTGTTTAGTGTGCATTTCCCAGAGATGTTCTCTGAAATGTTCCACAAGTTGGTGTCCTGTCTCCCCAACGTAGAGGAGACCACATTAAGAGCAACGGACACAGTAGATGAGGTGTTTGGGTGTAAAGGAAAATCTCTGAAAGATGTAGAAGGATCCTTTGGGTCTTGGATAGAGGTGAGGGGGTGGTGTGGGCACAGGTTTTACATCTCTTGCGACAGCAAGAGAAGGTGCCAAGAGTGGAGGGTGAGTTGGTGGGGGAGCGTGGACCTAATGAGAGCATCGTGGAGGAAATGTTCTCTGTGGAATGCTGAAAGGGGTGAGGAAGGAAATGTATCTCTGGTGGTGGGGTCCGACTGTAGGTTGCAGAAATGATGATGTTCTGTATCCTGGAGATTGGTGGGAATTACATGGTGTTGTGATGCCCCATCCCACTTCTGCAAAAAAAAGGCTCAAGGTAGAGGAGGACCAGGAACTGGCATGAAGGTTGCCATTTTTTGACTGCGTACCTGCGTCCTCTCTGGGCCCAAATATGGACCATAATTGTCGCCCTGTGTGCCTACAGCCTAACAAAAATCAACATTTGAAAAGCACCCAGGCAGCGCACTGGAAGATGTAGTGAACCTAATGTGCAATCTGACAAATTTATTGTCACCCAGCCACTCTCATAACATTGAAACTGCACCTCCCAAGGAGTAAAGCTTATCTGCAAATTGTTTTTTTTTACCGCAAAGCTCAGTGCAAGACTCACTTTTCAGCATATCTCAGCTCTATTGAATACCCAATCTGTAAATTCACACCTCTAAATTAACCTGGTGTCAGAAGCAAAACACAAATTTACAAATTCCCTCCCAAGAGGGAGTACAATGTATTTAATAATTCAAAGATAGAATTTAATTGGAACACAAAGGAAAGGCACAATCTAAATTGCAATTGGTGTCTGACACACACTATTCTCTGTGGTGCACACCAGTCCTGGAAGGACAATACCCAAAAGATGCATCATATTAAAGTGAAGGAAAGTAATGCTTATACATGTAATCAGCCACTACCCTGCACATGCTCAGCAGCAGGCATGACAGGTTTAAAGCAGAATTTAATCCAGTTCCAGTCAAAACATTTTATTGCTCTGGACCAATAAAATTTCAGACCTCATCTTGTTTGACTGCAGGGTCTAATTTTATGTCATTTCCTTCTGGTTTGACCCTCTTCCTTCCTTCTGCTACTTCTGTACTTGTTAAAAAAAAACTATTACCATTTTAAAAATTTTACTAGTTCTGATGAGAGATCATTGACCCACAATGTTCAATGTACTTTATCCCTTCAGGGATGCTGCCTGATCTGTTAAGAGTTTCCAGCATGTTCGTTTTTTGTTTGTGGTTTAATATAAACGTGCTCTCAGTGGGACCCCTGTCTAGTGGGAATTCACTTTGGTACAAATCACCCTGACATCTTGCTGTGTTAGTGGTGATTTGGTGCACACTGCAATACAGACAGTAACTATGACTGGGATGTGTATCACTTATAAAGTTTATAGCAAATAAAAATTTATACAATGATGAACTCTTCAAATGGGTTCTAATGCGAGGTGGGTATTGGCAGATAGAATCAGGTGAGAGACCAACTCGAGATCATCTAACCACATCTTGTTCACTTTGCCCTCGTGGTGTAGTGAGATTCCAACTAGGAAGGAGCAAGTTCCTAATTGACACTCATTGTTCCTTACTAAATGCCTTATCAGCAGCCTGACTCACCAGGCATTTTGATCTTACAGAATGTGTCATACAAACTAGCCATCAGAAAAACATGACATGGAAACCAAAGGGGTTCTTGATAGGTTCAACTCATAGCTTGCCTTGAAAGATCTCCATGTTGCCCATGGCTAAGCTACAGAGCAAACCATGATCCATCAACACCAGCTACATGTCAATCCACTTTCAGGGTATCAATGCCACCATCATGCCATCCTCAAATGCATCAGCATTGAGCCATTCAAGCACAGATTTGTCTAGTACAACACACTAGAAACCAACACTGCATCATGTACAAGTACCACTCAGAGGACGAATTCCATTACATGGTGTGGATCAGACTGCCTCCTGGAGCTGCTCCCTTAATAGCTCAGCGTGCATTCACCTGGCACCAACAGCATGTCTGCAGCATGCATGCCCTGCCATGCCTTGCATTGGCAATTGGTACAGTGACATAAACAAGCAGGTGGATGTGCTGTGTACATGAATACATGGATATCATGGCAACACAGACCTGCAGGGTGCCTCCCACTGGCCATCCTGCAGCACTGACCATCACTTTAGGCTGCATTTCCCAATCAGTGTCACTGTCACTGCTGAGGATCTCCCTCAGTTATACATTCCTGCACACTCAGCCATCCGACGATGGGTAATGATGACAGCAGGTAGTGTGGCAGTGATCCTAAGGTGTCAGTGTAAGCTGATGCCATGCATAGGTATTATAGATTAGATTCTAGATTAGATTACAGTGTGGAAACTGGCCCTTCGGCCCAACAAGTCCACACCGACCCGCCGAAGCGAAACCCACCCATACCCCTACATTTACCCCGTACCTAACACTACGGGCAATTTTAGTATGGCCAATTCACCTGACCCTGCACATCTTTGGACTGTGGGAGGAAACCGGAGCACCCGGAGGAAACCCACGCAGACACGGGGAGAACGTGCAAACTCCACACAGTCAGTCGCCTGAGGCGGGAATTGAACCCGGGTCTCTGGCGCTGTGAGGCAGCAGTGCTAACCACTGTGCCACCGTGCCGCCCATTACTATCTCAGCTCCCACATGATGTAATTGGCACTCATTGTACAGGTCCAACCATTGAGCCTTGTTAACCATTGGCACTGGGTGCAACAAAAGATCTTCAGGCCATACAGATACTGATACAACAACAATAGCAATGAAAAACAAAGGTTTATGTAATGTAATAACTAGTGACATGACATTGTTTGAAAACCAAACTTTCACCATGATATTATTTGCAAAATAAACTATGCATATGTTGAACAAATCATTGATGTCAGTTTTCCATCTGTTATCCTCATTTGTCATTAGTAGACTTTTCTCCTCTTCTCCTGCCCACTGCTACATACTGAGCCATGTCTATTGGGGAATGAGATGGAGAGGTCTTGCTCCATAGAGCAGCCCATTGGCCCTGGTTTGGTCAGGCGATCTCAGGGTTATTGTGATTCGAAAGGCCAGACATCCTCCTCAGCTGGAATTTCCAAACCTCAGAGGGGGAACAGGCAGTGTGGAGATGGAGGGCCTAGCCAACACTGCAGTCACCCAAGTGGTGACTGAGGAGAGACCTGTGTGTGGCATCTCCTCTGCCTGGATTCTTCTTGGCATCCAGACAAGGCTCAAGGCTCATTGTCTTCTTGGCAGGATGGTACACCAGCATGATATAAAAGGCAGGAGGCATTGCAGCCACTGGTTAGTCATAGTATTTGACACCAGGTTCATGTGACTTTTGTAGTGGGATGACAAATGGTATTTTCACCGATGTCAAGACATGGAGATCTTTGTATCCTCCGCAGCAGCCGTCCCTGTACTCACCTTGAGGGAAAGTATCCTGTCCTCGGAGAGTTAAGGAAATGGACATCCAGCACCCACCCACCTGACTGAAGTCACTCTGTTCCGGTGTGGTATGTCTTCACCTGCAATGACATCAAGTGGCCAAATGAATAAGACACGAATAGCTGGTACGGGTTTGAGGGCTGGGGCACAGTGGAGGGGAAGGTGCCCTGGAGGGGGTAAGGAAACAGTGCAGACAGTATGAGGGTGAGAGAATGGTGACGAAGAGACTCAAAGTTGGCCAACTGCTTCCTGCTGGTGTTGGTCTCAGCATCAGGGTGGAAAACATCACATCCAGGCTGATGGTTAAGAAGGTCGAACTTTTAATTTTATCTCTTTACTTTTCTGCTCTATACCTAAGATTCCATACCCAGGTTCCTTTGCACTTAAGAATGGTGACTTTTGCACTTTTCACTGTACTCCTTCATTCACATACTTAGAGTCATAGAGTCATAGAGATGTACAGCACGGAAACAGACCCTTCGGTCCAACCCGTCCATGCCGACCAGATATCCCAACCCAATCTAGTCCCACCTGCCAGCACCCAGCCCATATCCCTCCAAACCCTTCTTATTCATATACCCATCCAAAAGCCTCTTAAATGCTCCAATTGTACCAGCCCCCATGACTTCCTTTGGCATCTCATTCCATACAAGTATCACCCTCTGCGTGAAAACATTGTCCCTTAGGTCTCTTTTATATCTTTCCCCTCTCACCCTAAACCTATGCTATTGTGGTTGTATATTTATCCTATCCATGCCCCTCTTAATTTTGTAAACCTCGAGAAGGTCCCCTCTCAGCCTCCGACGCTCCAGGGAAAAAAGCCCCTGCCTGTCCAGCCTCTCCGTATAGCACAAATCCTCCAATCCTAGCTACATCCTTGCAAATCTTTCCTGAACCCTTTCAAGTTTCACAACATCTTTCCGATAGGAAGGAGACCATAATTGCATGCAATATTCCAACAGTGGCCTAACCAACGTCCTGTACAGCTGCAACATGACCTCCCAACTCCTGTACTCACTACTCTGACCAATAAAGGAAAGCATATCAAACGCCTTCTTCACTATCCTATCTACCTCTGACTCCACTTTCAAGGAGCTATGAACCTGCACTCCAAGGTCTCTTTGTTCAGAAAAACTCCCTAGGACCTTACCATTAAGTGTATAAGTCCTGCTAAGATTTGCTTTTCCAAAATGCAGCACTTCGCATTTATCTGAATAAAACTCCATCTGCCACTTCTCAGCCCATTGGCCCATCTGGTCCAG
>NC_057712.1:20563367-20593153 GCF_004010195.1 Chiloscyllium plagiosum | reverse complement strand
CTTTAACACTATGGCAGTCCCAGTCGATGTTTGGAAAGTTAAAATCCCCTACCATAACTACCCTATTATTCTTACAGATAGCTGAGATCGCCTTCCAAGTTTGTTTCTCAATTTCCCTCTGACTATTGGGTGGTCTATAATACAATCCCAATAAGGTGATCATCCCTTTCTTATTTCTCGGCTCCACCCAAATATCTTCCCTGGATGTATTTCCGGGAATATCCTCCCTCAGTACAGCTGTAATGCTATCCCTTATCAAAAATTCTACTCCCCCTCCTCATTTGCCTCCTTTTCTATTGAGTACATGTGGCAATAAAATCTCATTCTAATTCTAATGAGGGAAGATGTTTCATGTAACAGAGAAGGTAGCAGACCGAGAGCATTGGTGGCAGGTGGGAGCGGTGGCAGACAGGAGAAGGTCGCTTACTTTTGTGCTGTACTGCAGCCTAGTCCTCCACATCCTGGAGATTCAGCTCTTTAAGGTAACCTTTGCACCACCAGTCAAACCTAGCCTCAAAGAGAGTATTCATGGTAGGACTCTGTACTACAGAAGTATCACACTGATTCTCTGACTTGTAGTCCATGTGAGTCCTGCTTGGAGCACTGCAATTATTCTTAAATCTTACTTACTGAAAGTTTTAAAAAAATCTTGAATTTCACACAAATGATTCATTGCATGAACCCACAAAGAAATGTTTGACATTTCAGTGCAAGTACATTACTATATCATAGCGAGGTAATATCAGGGAACTTATTTTTTTAAAGTTACAATTACTTTTGCTGCTGTAAAGTTTATTAATGATCTCTTGGCAGCCTACCAGTTATGAAATGTTCTGTGCCAAAATGTACTGCAAATAAAGCATCTCTTTCTCCACTTCTTCACCTTCATCTCTTTATAGCCGTGCCCGATATCCAGCTGTCCTGTGGTTTTTTATAATTTCTCTCCATAAGCTTACTCAGCAGTTTTTCACACATGACACACTGAGCTGTCTGCTTGTCATTTATTTATCCATAGCAACCTGTACGACCTTGGCTTTGAGCTTTCGATCGCTCACAGGCAAAATGCATTGCCCAGCAAGCTACTGAGCTGTTGGACCAGGAAAGTTCCAGCTCTTATCCTTAGTTTAGAGCTGATTGAGCTGAGTTTGGCTGGGGTGCCACAACTGCATACTTTAATCTCGGGGAGGGAGAGAAAATTGTCTCAGATTTCTATGTGTGATCAGCCTTCTATGACTCCTGCTGAAAAATAGGCAGCACTCCAGACATGGCTGAGTTAAGTTGGCACCATGGAAACAGACCATTTGGTCTGACTGGTCCCTGTTGGAATTTATACTTTACACACAAGGCTACTCCCACAAATTCAATCAATTGATTGCACTCTGCAGGGTCATGAAAATGACCTCTGCACCCAGACACATGAGGCCAGTTAAAGTCCCTACACCTGTATGTCAAAGAGAAGAGGAAAAATTGACAGAAAAGTGTATCTCACAACAGTATTATTAAATTAACATATAAAACTGCATTATTATCATTCAATTTTCCTCATACAAAAAGAGAATTTCAATGTATGTTGGCTCATTGGCAGCAAAATCAGTATTGGTTTCAAGTTGTACAGCAGCATGAAGCTCACTGGAAATTAGGCCACAAGCTTCATCTGCATAATATGACAAGAAAATGGCAAAGTCACCATAGTCCCACTGCGTCACTTGGGAGAGATGACTGGTGGTAGTTTAACCCATGGGCCATTGGTAGAATCTGTAGTTCTCTAGCATTTGGAAGAATGAGAGGTGATTTCACTAGAGTTCTTACTGGGCTCGTCAGGGTAGATGCAGAAAGGATATTTTCCTTGACTAAATGGTATGGAAGCAATTCACGTATTGGAATAAGAAGGAGTCTATTTAGGATTGAAATGAAGCAGAATTTCTTCATTCAGAGGGTTGTGCATCTTCATAATTCTCTGCCCAACTTGGGAGATCAGTCACTGAAGAACCTCAAGAAGAGGTCTGTTGATTTTAGATACTGATGACAATGGGATATTAATAAGAATATTGTTGAACCTTCCAGCGCCATTTCCAAGGCCAAGAAGAAAGTGAATTGCATATGGAAATAGCTAGATATGACCTAGGATAGCAATGCTAATACACTATCCATTGTTTTACTCGCCATGTTTATCTAACTACAGGGTATTGCTACTAGCCCAGGCTAAGGTGTCACTGCACAAATGCTGTAGACATTCACATTTGGACTACAGAACATAGAACATGAAACAGTGCAGCACAGAAACTTGCCTTTTTACCCACAATGTTGTGCCAAACATGATGCCGAGTTAAACTAATTCCATCTGCCTGCCCATGATCCATTCCTTGCTTATTCATGTACTTATCTAAAAGATCCTTATTGCTGGGTCAATGAGACTGATACAACTTGAAGTGATTTCCTGTGCCAGCACACTTTGAATTCTTGATGTCCACATCCTTATCAAAGAACACAATGGGCTGATAGGAGCAGGATCTAACTAAACAGGATCTCAATTAAAACCCACGCACACTGACATCCTATACTTGACACTGGAGCACACCCAACAGCTTACAAACTGACAAAATCCCATTTCCTAATGACATACTTTCTGGTTGAGGTACAACCATCACTGGCTAACTGACTCAAGGGGTGAAGTACCATATTTCAATCTCACACGGAAATGCTGGTCAAATCTCAACCACTTGAGGGCAAGTGGGCAAAACAGCTCCACAAGTGAAACATGAGGATGAGCTCAAACTGTGATGATAGTGTTTCAAGTCCAACCATTGCTCACACACTGAACTCCTGCCCTGCAAGATACATTCCTGATGGCATCACAGTGATTCTTACCATGTCAACTGTAGTTGTTGAATTAATTGTTAATCTCAACTTAGAACTACAACTGCATCCTCAGCCATATGAATATAAAGCGCAAATATTGTGCCCACCGTCCATTCAGTAAATTTGCCTCCTTATAATTAAACCACTGTTTCCCATATCTCCCACTGATCCACACACACACACATACACACTCACACATATATAGATAGAGAGCCTTGCACATATTTAAAGTATTAATTTTCACTTACATACATTAATTTGCATATCGTTAATATTCTAGGCACATGATTTGCATTTAGCTTTTGCTTACTTAGAATAATTTGCTTACACGCAATCGAAAATGTGTTCTCTGTGTATAATAAATGAAAATAGAGACAGTGTTTCATTATTATTCTCTGAATTGAATGTAAAAGCTGAAAATTGTTCACATTATGGAAGGTATCCATAACCTTTATGGTCTTCAACAGATGAAAAATGGGTGTGCATTGAAAATAAGTCTGTAACATTTTCAACCTTGAAGTAAATTTGAAGAATGTTACTTTTTAAAGCATTGTAAATTCATGTGGAAAAAATTGCAATTTCCACTGTTCATCAGGGGACAATAGGTTAATTTCAGCTTTGACAGGCTAGTCATTGGAATTAAACTTTCACAACCTTAGGACATCCCAAAGTGCTATACAATTAATAAAGTATGTTCAGTGTCTTTCAGGATAGTCCCTCAGGATTGAAGCTGATCTTCCTCCATTAGAATACAATAGGTTCTGAAATGGCTGCAATACATAATATGCAAACTCTGCTACACAGACTAAAGGTGATGCTTGAAGGTGTCAGACTCCCAAAGCATGATGGACATATTTTAACATTTAATTCCGAAATGTGCTTCTTAAAACAGGACATCTAAAGATGACAAAAGAAAGAAAATGTCAATCTAATGTCATTGTTGTCTGGCAAACCCGTGTATGGAATGTATAGAATGTTGCCCCTGTAGAATCCCACAGAAAGTTCAGACTGAGAGAGAAGCATAACAGAAAAAGATAAAAAGCAGATTGACTGTCTCCCTCCATCAGCAGAAAATCATACATTGCAGAGATCCTTTGTGCCTTGTCCACTCAGGAATACACAAAAAAGGGGCATTGGAACCTCACGTAATCCTGGTCTGTGTATGCTAGTGGAAGAAGGTGTACTATAAACCGAGGTACTCATGAATACTATCCTGAGTCCAAATGATCGTGTGATGTGAAGGTCACTGTTGAAGAACCATCCACTAAACACCCCTGTGTGGCAGGTTAAAAAAAGTTTCTCACTTTGAGTACCAGAAGCCAGCTAGATAACAACCCAGGAGGAAAAAAACAGGACAACAGAAGAACCGTCTCACTCTGAGTAATATCAGCCCATCATCAAAGGAAACAGCTCAGAAGGATTTCGAATAACTGTGAAGCCAAGAATCCTGAAATGTATAGATCAACCATCGAAATTCTGTTATCTACTCCTGAACAACTCAGTTAGGTCAATAGAATTCTTTTAACTTTTACCTTTCTTTGGATATAGTTTTATCCCTAATCTGTGTGTACTTGTGCTGTTTTATTATTTGTATGCATACTTGTTAACTAATCAACTCACTCTTTTGTTAACTCAAGAAACCCTGATTAAACTGACTCCTTTTAAAATACAAATTTAAATGGTCTTGGAGAAAGGCAACTATAAACTTTCTAAAATTGGCTCGTTGAGAACAACTAAGGATGTGGGAGAATAAAGAAGGGAGTCCATTAATAATGATTTGGGGCATCTGACCCTCTGAAGTGCAACCCATCTGACCAACTCACATTCACCACAGTTAAACCACCGAGCCTGCAGATCTCTGAACTGAGAAATTTTGCAAGGCCATCCACAAACTTGCACAACTCTGGACTGTGGGAGGAAACCAGAGCACAGGGAAGAGACCTACGAAGGCTTGGGGAGAACATGCAAACAGTCACCTTACGCTAGAATCAAACCCAGATGCTATGGGGCAGTAGTGCTAACCACTGAGTCACTGTGCCACCCAGATTTTTTATGGCCACCTGAGAGGACAGCAATGCCTGCAAAGAAATCTCATTTGAGAGACAGCATCTCCTACAGTCAGCACTCCTTCATTACTGAAGTATCGACCTCCATTTTGAAAATGCACCAACAATCTTCCAACTCACTTGTGTGAGTGCTACCACTGAGTCATATTGACATCAACATGTTTTAAAACACAGTCCAGCCTTATAATGAGCAGACTTTTCTCAATTTGACTTTCTTCATTACTGAGAGCACAGTGAAACTTGAAAAATCTTGCAATTTGCATAGGTTTCTCTATTCCAGAAGCTCCATTACAACTCCTACTGATTACTCTGCATTTGATTGACACTGAGTTGCAGGTGGTAACCAAAGATCTCTCTGAGCCAAGCAGCAACACAATATCCATGTGCAGGCCTTGTACAAATCAGTCTCTTAAGGTGGCATGGTGGCTCAGTGGTTAACACTGCTACCTCAGAGCGCCAAGGACCCAGGTTTGATTCCTGCCTCGGGCGACTGTCTGTGTGGAGTTTACACATTCTCCCTGTGTCTGTGTGGATTTCCTCCCAAAATCCAAATTTGTGCAGGTCAGGTGAATTGGCCATGCTAATTGCCCATAGTGTTAGGTGCTTTAGTCAGGGGAAGTGAATGGGTCTGAGTGGGTTACTTTTCGGAGGGTCAATGTGGACTTGTTGGGCTGAAGGGCCTTTTTCCATACTGTAGAGAATCTAATCTTTAAATTACTGCACCCGCCCAACCATATAAAAGGAATCACAGGCATAAAGCAATCGCTTGCATACTTGAAAAAAGATTAAACAGTGGTAGTTGCATGGGTAGAACATGTACTGTCTGAAACTTTGATGCCAGTTGCCTGAGGAAGGTAGGGTTTATTTTTTAAATGCATGTTGATGGGGTCATTCTTGTTCATGGCAATGCAAACTGGATCAGAAAATCACTGACATTGAATCTGCCATTGTTTGATATTTCATGAGGGTAGACAGAATTCTGTGGTGCCTAGGTATAGGCTGCCGAAGAGATGATTGAAATTGGTGCAGAATGGGTACTAGAATAGTTCTAGAAATTGTGAAAAATCAAGGCTTTTGTTGTGAGAGCATAACCAGCTTCAAAATCATTTTGAAATAAACAGTTAGTGTCCTCTTCACAATAACACTGCCAAGCAGATGAATGCCCCAAAATGTTGCAGATTAGAAAATCCTCTTTCATTTTTCAGTTTCATAGAACCCATCCTCTGAACACGAATCCCAAGTTAGAATTAACCTATGTGTTTATGACTATCAACAGCTAACCATCAGTTTTTATTGCCCGTACAAAAATTTCCTTTTTCATGTTTTTGCAAAAATCACAGATGCATTCTTTTACAACATGTTCACAATTTCCAATAAAACGAAAGAAATCTGAACAAAACTGAAAATGTACAGGAAGCCACATGTATGTTGTTGCCAAAAGTGGGGAGACAAAGGAATCCTCACCATAACATCTTCAAAATTCGCGAGGAGAGAAATGGCTGAACTTTTATTGACACCAGTTTCAGATTGTGCGCCCCTGGCCTTTGATTTGGACTGGTGATCCATTATGCTTTTGGAATGGTCTCTGTGTTCTATTTTAGAATAGAGACAACATCTTAGGGCCACACTTTAAAGGGAGGGTTTGGAGACAAAAAGCCAGTGTTATTCATCCCAGCTATTCAACCCAGAGTTCAAACTTGAATTAGCACAAGGGAGAAGAAAGAAACATTCTGCTTTAGTCTGTGTCCTCTTAAAAATTTCCATTCTGGCTTCCCATTCATCGGGAAGGAATATCGCAAGTAATCTCCTGAACTGTTTCCCTTTGAGAGGTTGGGGACCTCTTGTTACAAGGAGATTCGAATAACATTCATGGTGCCACCTAGCTAAGAGAGGGGCCATGGTGGTTTCAGTGCAGACACAGGCCTCACAGGAGCGTGGGACAGCAGTTAAAGAGCTTAACTCCTAAATCCCTTTATCCCCGACAGAACAGGGGGTGATGCTGACAGAAAGTCAGTTGAGTCTGTTCCATGCCAGCTGCTTGGGTTTTGCATAATTAATTATTTATCCGGAGCCAGATGCTGTAATTAAGGTTCAGTAGTGTATTATATCACAGCATTCACCGTTGCTTTTAAAGTGCCCTCGAGCCATAAGGCAGGTGGCAGCAGAGCCACTCTGATTTATTTTTAAAATTTTATCTTAATTGCACGGAGGGATGATAGCAACAACACCAGGCTTGAATGGTCCAAACCCTTTTCAGTGTTTACCCGGCATAAATGTTATTGCATAATGCAAATTCGGAAGCCAGATATTCAGATCAATTCAGACTCCTCCCCCACTTTCCAAAATAATGAATATGTAGAAGGAATCTCTACGTTTGAGAAGGATAGTTCACATGGGGAGAAAAATTATCCAGTGCGGTATGAGTGGAGGATGTGTTAGTGTGTTGGTCCAAAATTTCTCTGCCACCCAATTTACCAAGGCAGAGTTAATCCCTTTAAAGCATTTGGTAAAGCAGTTTTATATGAGAAGATTAACCCATTCATTACTAATATTGCACAATATAATTTGACATTACTGATGTATAAATCTAAATGAGAAACAAGTTAATCCTCCTTGGTGCAAGAAAATTATCTATGCAAAAGAAGGGTAATTAATTTCCTGTGCTGAAAGTTCTTCTCATCCATTTCAGGCTGGTAGCTTAGAATTTTTCATGCTTTTGCATACATCAATATTCTAAAGATTACCATTAACAAGAAAATGAACTGTATATACAATGACTACATTTTGAGGGGAGGAACTCTATGGTGACTGTCTAAACCCATCTCCTTGGCGGCAGTCAGCAATGTGTTAGAATACCCTCCACTTGACCAGTAGAATGTAACTCCCAAGAAGCTTGACACCATTCCAGACAAAGCAGCCCACATGATTGACATCCCTTTCATCACCTTCAACATTCATTGGATCCACTGCTGTGTTTTTTGTCAGTAGAGTGTACCACCTACAAGATGCATTGCAGCAACACACCAAGCTTCAAAAGGCATCTTCTAAATACTTGGATCGATTATCATCTCCTTTGTGGAGGACACTGCTTTTGTAGACCTTATTATTGGTCTATTCCCTCATCTAGAGGACATTTGATCTCAGTTTTGTGAAGTAAATGTTTTCATACAATCAATGGAGTTACTGAAAGACCAACATTATTCCTGTCACTGGTATTGACTGTTTTAGAAACAGATGATTGAACATTTCCACCAGTTCTGTCAAATCTGTGACTTCCTTTACATTAAGAATGTCAAGCAGCTGGCGTAGGCCAACATAAGTTGGCTCACTGGATTTTTTTCTGAGATTTGAGTCAAGCCATACATCTGGGAAACCTAATGAAGTCTTCTACTGGTTGCTCCCTGACTGGTTGGTCAATATAGTTTTGCCATGGGTCAGTGTTTGTATAGCTGTAGGTTTTGGATAAGTTGTTCTCTGGGATATAGTTCCTCTCATGTATTTGACATTGAGATGTGTGCAGATCAAAAGTGAAGCTAGTGGATTGTGAACAGCATATGCATTTTCAATTCACTTCTGTGCATAGCTCCCCAAGGAATGCCTTGATTATATTCTCAAATAGAGGTATTACATCCAATGCAGGTATGTTTTGGGATGGTGATGGATCTCGACTTCTTTACATATGTGATCACTGATACTTCTGCTGTTCTAAAAGTATGCCAACTTCTGCAAATCTTCTGGAAGTGAGCTATAATTTTGCAAATGCAATGTTCTTTTGTTATGGTTGAACAATGTATGCAGCCCTGAGCTCTGAGCATCCTGCCGCATTTCCACTGAGTCTGAGCATCAGTTGTTTTGCTTATTCTCTGCATAGGCTTGACAAGTAATGCATTCTGGCACTGCATACAACAAACACAGACTTGCAATGCAGGGCACACCAGAAACTAAGATTGAATGGCTGCAGCAGGGACACTTTGTGTGTAGAGACAGGCATCCTGATTATACATTGGACCGGGCTGCATCTCAGGGCTGTTCACTTGCTCTCTTGCTACTTGCTGACTTAACATCTACCTTCATTCTCACAGCATCCAGGCTTTGCCTTGCTGTGCTATACCACGCCATGATCTTTAGCCTATTGCTGCTTTGGCCAATGCCTAAAGACCATCTGCATTGCTATAGTGATGTTCTATTTTGCACAATTACAGAGGGGCTGCTTGTCAATAGGAATTTGTCCCAAGGTGGGAATTGTCTTTCTATACAGCACACTGAGATGTCAATCTAACACTTGTAGGAAATATCAGCTGCCTGCACGGCGGACTCATTTACTCAATCAAGTGGCCACATTGAAAACCTGGTGGGAGCCATTCCTCAGTTCAGTCAATAGGGTCATTGTCAATCAGAGAGAACCAGTACCATTAGTCACAGGTACAATCCACACTCAATCCAGAGGCTTGGCCACAGTTAGGGGATTTGTCCAGCTGCAGTCTGGAGAATGAGCAACGATCAGTCCAGTGAGGCCAGCAGAAAGAGAAATCACACATCATCAGTCTGGGAGATGGAAAGACAACAGTTTGGTGTCTGGTCACTCATGTCGAAGGGCTGCTAATTAAAGTCAGTCAGAAACCTGGCATGAATGCAGTCCCGAAAGTCCATCCATCAATCACTTAGGAGGATGCAAAGGAGGCTTGTAGGGACAGCAGGGAATCATTGTCAAATGACGTGGAAGAGTTAAGATTCACAGAGAGGATGGTAAAACAGAGGCATTTGCAGAGGTGACACAGCGATGTGTCAGGACTCCTGGTGTATTAAAGGTATTCGGAATAGCATTCGAGGGCATGGAAGGCATGAATGGATATTAATGGCAGTGAGCACCACTGTGGCTTCCACAAGGGAAGTAAAGAGGATCAGGATGAGTTCTATTGAGGTGTAATACCAAGGTTAAGGAGACAGGAAGGCCAAGTGCAGATGAAATTCAATGTGGTTGATCTCCACTTGGGGGATCGATAAAAATGGGAGTAGTGTGAGAGACCTGGGAGCACTGTGGGGTACATGGTCACCAGGCAAAACCTGGTGTGATGGTGCCCACTATGTGTTGTGATCCCTGCCATTCACTTAGTGTTCTCTAGATGCAACATGCCAACAGGAAATAACAGGACAATACCCAGGACAGAGTAAGTGGCAATTTCATGGGCAAAAGTGTGGAATCCCTGTTTGTTGGACACTAATACTTTGGAGAACCAAATCACAAAGCAACCATTTGCAAAGTGCAGCTCCATTCAAATTGCAATAATTTCATCATCCATAATATTCACCCCATTTTTTTTCTGTAAACTCTGTCAAATCCTCCAATCCTACTACTGGCTGTTTTGCAGATATTACTGTTATCAAGCTTTGGAAATATGTTTCTTTGTAATTCTGCATCTTTGTATTATTTACTGGGTTCTACGATCTTTTAAATGAACAAATGGTCTAAGGTTTTCCTGTCTTCTGCAGTCAAAACTGACATTTTTCTCTTCTTCCTGGGAAAAATGCATATCTTCCTATCTTTCATGATCTAAAACATCATCACTTGCTTCTACACAAATTCTTTAGTCGATTTCTCCAGTTGCAGATTTTATAAACCCTCCTGCTGAAATAATGGCTTAATTATGGCATTTCAGTCCTTTTAAATGTATCTTTTTTCCCGATTTGTCTTCATCTGCAGGACTCCTTCACTAGATTTCCTTAAATTTGCTTATTTTCAGTTTGAATAAATTTCTTGGCCATCCCAATTCTGGAGCTCCAATCTAAATGTCTATTTCATCTTGCAGCCATGCCTCGAGGAGCCAAATGTCAATTTGCAATGTTGCTTATTGTGAAAAATGAGAACTCTTACATTTCCTTGCCTTTACTTTCTGGTCCTTTGCTGTTTTTCATTAACTTATTCCCTGTTCCTTTAGGTATCTCTAACTTACCTCCTGGAGCCTTCACTTCCTCTTTACAACAACCTCTTCACTCAGGCCTTGGGCTTTTTCTCAGTATGGCTTCACTTTTCCTGTTTTCCTAGCCCGCACTCTTATCTCAGCACACCTTCACAACTTCTGAATGAAGTTTTGCCTTTCAACTGCTGAGTTTGCCTTTTTTTCTGGTTCCATTACTGCTGCTATTTTTCCATAGCTCCGTTGGTTGGACAATTGGTCTACAGAGCAGCATAATGCCAACAGAGTGGATTCAATCCCCACATCAAGTGGGTTTATCATGAAGAATTCTTCTCAACCTCTCCCCTTGACTCGTTGTGGTGACCCTCAGGTTAAATCACCATCAGTCGTGTCCCTCTCTCTCTCTCTCTCTCTCTAAACTGAGAGCAGCCCTATGGTAAGACTATGACGAATTGACTATGTTGATAATCATATTCCAGCTGCTAAATGACTATTTGTGACTTCTTGAAGTTGTCATGTCCTTAAAATGTTAAACTCACTTGTTTGATTTTTTTTTCTGGGCCTTCTGGATTTCTTCTCGTGATTGAGGTTAGATCTGCACTGTTGAATCCATATAGTATGTTCCCAGATGATCAGTATTAATCCCAAGATTGCCCCCTCAGAACAATTACCTTATACAACAAGGATATAAATAAAATTACCCAGAATTGTTTTTAAAAATCTGCATCATATGGAATTAATAGAAACTGATAGAATTTCACTCAAAATTCAAAATTAGTAACAACAGATTGTCAATGCTATGGTTATTCACTGTTCAGCCAAATGTAATAATTCCAAAGCCAATTTGCAAGCCCATCCTATATTTAGTTAGAAAATTATGGGTGTGCTGAAACTAAATTATGTTGAATTCTGAGCACCATATTTTAGTAAGGGGGCATCAGGTCCTTAGAGAGAATGCAAAAGGAGTTATGAAAATAGTATCAGGATAAGGAATGTCAGTCACATGGAGATACTTGAGTTATAGGAGCTGTTCTCTTCAGGAGATAAATTACAAGAGAGTTGATAGAAATGTCCAAAATCATGGACAGTATTGAAAGAATATATAAAGAAAAAACAATATTAGTGGTAGAAGGATTGGTAATCAGAGGTCACAGATTCAGGGTAATTACCAAAAAAACACAATGGAGATGAATAGTAAATTATTGACACAATGAATTGATATGTTGGGTAAAGCACTGCTGGAAATGTTAATGACAGCAAATGC
Source organism: Chiloscyllium plagiosum (assembly GCF_004010195.1). Classification (NCBI taxonomy): domain Eukaryota; kingdom Metazoa; phylum Chordata; class Chondrichthyes; order Orectolobiformes; family Hemiscylliidae; genus Chiloscyllium; species Chiloscyllium plagiosum. The sequence continues at coordinate 20,581,049 of NC_057712.1, read as the reverse complement.
AAAGTAATTAAGAATTGATTAGATTCTTAAAAAAGGGGAAACAAATTCAGAGCTAGACGGAAAGAACAGGGAAGTGAGATTAATTGGATAGTTCTTTCAACATGCGCAATGGGTCAAATGACCTGTTTAAATTAGCAATTCTGTGGCATTCTATGGACTTAGATCAGCAATAATGCCCATGGATAACAAGATCAACAATAACTTGAACCGGTACAACCTGAAAATATGTCTTTGTCATTAGTTTATTGCTGATCACTGAACCTAAGCTGTGTTGTTCGGATATAGTAAATATATGTGTCATCAGAGTAGTTTCTATTTCAGTAAAGAGCTATACATTATATTGCTTTGTATTTTATGGGTTTTAGTACCAGAGTCATAATTTTCATTGGCTATTTATACAGAGGTTTATAGTTGGATGACGGACAGCTCCAGAATAAATTACTGCACTTGGCACACAGACATCATTATTTGCCTTTGCTGGACAATCACCCGTACAGAGTTTCTCTCCCATGTGGTAATAACACATGCAATTCAAACTAACTGGTCTTAACTCTTGTTTTCCCTTGGTGTGACAAGCATTGCAAAACATTTGCCTACATCAAGTGTTCTGTCCACATGTCAAAGCTCATTTAAACTGCAGTATCTCTTCAGCACAAGGCAGCACAAATTGTAGAACAGTATTCATGCATAGCCTTTGTTTTGATCTCACATTGTACATCAGTGAAATAATGGGACGATAGTTGTAAAGGTAACAGGAGTCATAGCCATCACTGGGAGAGTCATAGAGTCATAGAGATGTACAGCATGGAAACAGACCCTTCTGTCCAAGAGACCCACATTGCCCCCTTCAGGGAAAGCCAGCTACTGTAATGTGCCAGTCAGGCAATTGAAAAATCCCCAATGGTCTTCCAAGGTAGCTGAAGGTGCCTGCCTGCTGAGAGCAGCCAATCAATCAGAGCCAGTGGCTAATTGCTCCTCAGTTCCACCAGAATGGTACCCATTGGAGGGCTGCTGCTAGTGTGTGGCGGCATAGGCCAATGTTGAATGAAGGTGGATGAGGTTTTGCAAGATGGGATTTGAGAGGGATGGGGGTGTGGCAAGAACAGGTATGTTTGCAGTGTTATCTATTTCCTTCCCAATACAATGTCCCTCAATCAGCTCAGAAGGAAAATATACAGTAAAATCCCACCTGATGCAGGAAGCTAGTGTTTCCAAATAAACCTGTTGGACTATAACCTGGTGTTGTGTGATTTTTAACTTTGTACACACCAGTTCAACACTAGCACCTCCAAATCAGTAAAAATCCAGTAAGCCTTGGAAATGAACTTACTAGTCAGCCATTTGGAAGTACACCAGATGAATCGGATCAGTGTATCTCATTCACCAGTTTTACATTTTCTTCTGGGTTAGGCACTAATGCCTTTGAAAGGTGGATATTTGACACCTCCCCACCGTCTCTCAGAGACTGCAATCAGCTCTCACAAGATTGCATGTCGGGTCCCTCTAGTGGTGATGGGCAATTCTGCATTAAGACAATTCAAGCTGTGATAGGAAAAGGCCCTTAATTAGGCATTAATTTTCCCTGAGGGGCCTGAATTGATAGTTTGGGTGGGGGTGATGGGTGGTTGGGTGCAAGGTGAGGAGATCACACTTGGGCCTCACCACTACAGACTTAATCAGGGTGGAAGCAGGATGTTGGTGGGGTCCTCATCTACCACCATTCTCCCTGATTAATTGACCTACCCCCCTCCCAACATGCCTCAGGGAAGAGCAAAAGAAATACATCCCTACATTCCTTCTTCCTAATAAAATAATCTTGTGTAAATCACATGCCTAGTTTCATTCTTGTGGTATTCACCCCATTAAGTATAATTGATTTCTGCCTTCCTGTCATAGTTCAGGATTCTGTGGACTTTTTATTTACAGAAAAAGAAGTGGAACATTTGTTTTCAGAATGTGTTTTGGGTAATAATTGCCTACAATGAAATAGTCTCCCTGGACAGTGCATGACAATCTTGTCTCTCAGACCCAAAATTAGCAGTTATTTTGCACAGAATCCAAACTCCACTCATTAGAAATGTCATGACATTCAAGAGACTTTCTAGCTCCTTGGTGTTGATAAATCTCATAAGTCAGCTAAAAGGCTGAGAGCACAAAATAATAAGTCGGACAGATATCAGAGTCAATTTACCTCCTTTGTTTAATAAGTATCTCCCCAGCTGTCCAGTGTGTGTCTGTGTGTGTGCGCGAGTCTGCATGTGTGTGTGTACGTGTGAGAGATAGCTTTATTTTTATAACGGTACATAATGTGAATAATTTTGATCATACTTTGAACTGTCTGTTTAGTCCTTCCAATCACAAAATAAAGCAGTTTATGAACAAACCAAAAAATACTTTGAGTTCACACAGAAAAACTTCTCGAGGCATAATCAGAATAAAAATGTATCCAAAGAGATTAGGAGGAAAGATAAAGGTACCTTTAAACAAAAACATATAAGTAATTGAGGGAGGTGAATGAGGGATGTCAAATGGTAGGACACTGTAGATACAGCAGGTTGAAACCTTGCTTTTGGTATACCTGATGTTGCTTCTGGCATACATTCCTGTAATTTCATTGCATCAGTGTTGATCTCCAGGTTTTAATGCAATGGGAGAGTGGTGGATATGCCAGGCCCTGATGCTGTAGATTTTATTTGAGTACAATTCCACGGCTGTTGATGCATATAGTGCTCATAGATGCCAGTTTTAAGTTGCTTGATCTGTTCCATTTTGTTGAGACAGATGATGAGGAGAGATGACTGGGAATCATGAATGCACATGTGAACCACTTTCTGGGGGTAATATCTGCTAAGGGATGGACATAAATGAAGATGATGTGGGCACCAAGAATAAGTCCTTGAGGGAACACCATGACACCTTAAGATTGGGGGATATGGGGGATGTCGGAGCAACAAGATAAGCCAGTGTTGGAAGGACATTGACTGCAATCATTTATCCTAGAATGGAAACCAGTGAGGGGAAGCATATTTGAAATAGTAGGAAATCAAGCTACATTATGGTGAAATATTTGTATAAATCCTGAGAAGGCCTTATGCTATTACTTATGGAATGCAACTTCAATGGGTAATTTGTCTGACAGCATGATAAGAGGAAAGTGATAGACTGAGATTAAGATTGAGAAAGGGGCACAATAAGACCCAGTTATTTTTCACTCTAGCCTTTGATTATTATAAATCTATATTTACAATGGCAGCTAGTCCAAAATTTGAAAGACACTCAGGTCCTCTGTATTAGTTATCTTCACAAAGAAAAATCACAAGACTTCACAACCCTGGTATCAAGGCCAAGTTACGTCTGCACTTATAGGGAAGAAGGCCATCAGAACAAAGTTTCTACAGATGGACTCCAAATTGGGAGACTCCAATCTTGCGATCCGTAAGCTTGGCCATGGGCTCTCAATCCTGTTAATCCAATTAGAAATCTGGGAGCTCTGGAACCTTGGCTTCCCCAACCCCTCCCCCCAAGGAGAGATGAAAGCTGCTGTAGGAGTGTCTCAACATGGAGGCACCTTCTCCAGCCATCACATTCAGGATTAAAAACTAGGACCTGGACTGTTGTGCTAAAAGAGTTGGAGGGGAAATCTCCAAATGAGCAGTCCTCTAGCCTCCTAGCCCACCCATGAGAAATCTCCTCAATAACAGATGGGTGGTGTGTTGGCTACATGCTATTTACTAGAACCAATACTTCCAAACAAACGTTGACCAGGAAAATCAATTCTTGTGATATTCAAGAGAGTGAAAATCCAGATATCAGTTTACGTTATATATAAATTCTTCCTTGTCATAGCACATATCACGCATAGAATAAATTGTGAACAATAATAGTTACAAGCTCTGAAAATTGGTACTCACCGTAATGAATGAGTAAGTGATACCAAAAACTTTATGACATCCTAATGCTGACATTGATCAAAGCTTTCCAAGAAATTTAAGAGTTTAACACTGTACTGTATAGAAGAATTCCAAGTTTGGTGCATTGGGCAGGTAGGATACAATTAAAGGATAGAGGGAGGTGACACTCCTGCCTTATTCACTTCAGGAAGAACATATTAGAACTGTATTAGACATCCAACAGGTGTATTTTAGATCTTGTAGCATCTGCAGGTGCCATGCTAACTTAGCTCTTTGAAGTGAATTAATACAGCAAGATTGTCTTTTGAAGTTACACACAGCAAGAACTAAGCCTTGATTAGAATCAGGTCACTGAAGTAAACTAATTAAAGTGGACTTTTTAACATAACTTTAGATGTTAAGTACAGAAACCCAAAGAATACCATTGGGTGAGTGCTGAAGTCTGAAAAGAATCAGATTCCAGAGGAAAGATTTTTGAAATATGTTTCCTTAGAGTAATTTGAAAAGTACAAGTTAATACATTAGTGTCAGAGAAAGAAGTAAGAAACTTTAAGTAAAGTAGTCATGATTTGGAGGTGCCGGTGTTGGGCTAGGGGGTACAAAGTTAAAAATCACATAACACCAAATTATAGTCCAACAGCTTTATTTGGAAGCACTAGCTATCGGAGCGCTGCTCCTTCATCAGGTGGTTGTGGAGTACAAGATCGTAAGACACAGAATTTATAACAAAAGTTTACAGTGTGATGTAACTGAAATTATATATTGAAAAAGGCTAGATTAGATTCCCTACAGTATGGAAACAGGTCCTTTGGCTCAAACTGACCCACCGAAGAATAACCCACTTCCCTCTGACTAATGCACCTAACACTATGGACAATTTAGCATGGCCAATTCAACTGACATGCACATCTTTGGACTGTGGGAGGATACTGGAGCACCCGGAGGAAACCCACGCAGACACGACAGTCACCTGAGGCTGGAATCAAACCTGAGACCCTGGTGCTGTGAGGCAGCAGTGCTAACCACTGAGCCACCATGCCACCCCCGTCCTGGATTGTTTGTTAAGTCTCTCATCTGTTAGAATTAACATGTTGGCTTCAGTTCATTCATAAGTAAATTGCAAAACTTTTTTAAGTTACATTCTCAACTGAACTTTAACAATTGGTGTCATGTCGGTCCAGATAATGCATTGAAAGTGTGAGGTGCCCTGTGTGAGACTGTCTGTGCCACAATGTTTAGTCTGATTTACAGAATCATATATGAGTTCATGCAGTCTTTGAGCAAAATAAAATGTACTTCTGCAAGTACAAAATGTGTGTGTGGGGAATGTATGTGAGAGAGTGTGTGTATGTGTGTGAGTGTGAGTGTAAAGGGGTATAAGTCTGTGAAAGGGTGCGTGTGTGCGTGAGAGTGTGGGAGTGTATGTGTGAACGTATGAGAGAGAGCTTGTGTAGCAGAGAGGGTCCGTGTGAATGTATGGATCTGTCAATGTGTGTGTGTGTATTTGTATTGCAGTGGGGTCACCTGTAGTGTGACATGAACCCAAGGTCCTGGCTGAGGCCATCCCCATGGGTACTGAACTTGCATTGTTGCCTGTTCCAAAGTCTGCCTTGGAAAATGGTCACCTGAAGGTGCGAGGTCAAATGTCCTGGACCGCTGATGTGTTTTCTGACTGGGGGGGAACACTCCTCTCTGTTGATTGTTATGCGGTGTCCACTCATCCGTTGCTGTAGTCTCTGCTCGGGTCTCACCAATGTACCATGCCTCAGGGCATCCTTACGTACAGATTATGAGATAGACAACGTTGGCTGAGTCACATCAGTATCTGCCACGTATACGGTGGGAGGCATAATGTGGATATCCGTCTTGATATTCTGACATGTCTTGCCACGCCTACCGTGACAAGGTTGTATGGTGTTGTCCTGAAAGCCGGGCAGTTTGCTACATACAATGATCTGTTTGATGGTTGTTTAAAGGCGAGCAGTGGAGGTGTTGGAGGGGAATGTCTTGGCAAGGTGCTTTTCCTGATTAATAATGTGTTGCAGGCTGCAAAGAACATAGCGGAGTTTTTCAGCTCCTGGAAAGTGCTGGACAACGAAGGGTACCCTGTCAGTTGCAGCTCGTGTTTGCCTCCTGAGGAGGTCATTACGGTTCCTTGCTGTGGCACATCAGAACTGGTGGTCGATGAGTTGAGCAATCTACCCCATTCTTATGAGGGCATCCTTGAGTACTTCGAGGTGCCCGTCACATTCCTCCTCATCTCAACAGATGCTGTGTATGCATAGGGCTTGCCTGTAGGGGATGGTTGTTTTAATATGTTTCAGGTGGAAGCTGGAGCAGTATAGCATCATGAGGTTATCCGTGGGTTTGCGGTAGAGTGAGGTACTGAGGTGCCCATCCTTGATGGAGATGAGTGTGTCCAAGAATGAGGCAGATAGTATAGAGTAGTCCATGGTGAGTTTGGTGATAGGATGAAACTCATTGATATCACTGTGTAGTTTTTTTCAGTGACACTTCGCCATGGGTCCAGAGGAAGAAAATGTTGTCAATGTATCTAGTGTATGGTGTTGGTTGGAGGTCATGCATAAAGAAGTCTTGTTCAAACCTGTGCATGAAGATGTTGGCATATTGCGGTGCAAATTTGGTCCCCATGGCTGTTCCGTGTGTCTGGATGAAGAACTGGTTGTCAAAGGTGAAAATGTTATGGTCGACAATAAAGGAGATGAACTGTAGGGTGGTGCTTGGAGATTGGCAGTTGTTGGTGTTCAGTATTGAGGCTGTTGCCGTGACACCGTCATTGTGGGGGATGCTGGTGTCGAGTGCTGAAACATCCATTGTGCTGAGGAATGTTCCTGGTTCAACTAGGCTGTGGGTGCTGAGTTTCTGTAAGAAATCTGTCTTGACACGACAGCAGCTTGGGGTCCCCTGTACAATGGATTCCAAGATGCGTTCGACATAGCCAGAGAAGTTCTCACACGGGATCCCATTGCCTGATAAGACTGGATGTCCTGATGTGTTGGCTTTGTGTATCTTTGGAAGGTTGTAAAAGTCACCTACGCAACAAGTATGTGGGATGAGGACGCGTAGGGAACTCCAAAGGACTGGATCCAAAGTCCTGATCGATGTGAGTAGTTCATGGGTGTGCGCTTTGGTCGGATCGGCCAATAGTTGCCTGTAATGTTCCTGGTTGTTCAGTTGTTGTACACTTCCTTGCAGTAATCCATTCTATTCTGAATGACGATGGCTCCTCCTTTATCTGCTGGCTTGATGACAATGTTGTGATTAGTTTTGAGAGCATGATGGTGTTGCACTGTGATCAGGTGATATTTTGCTCTACTTTGTGGGTATGGCTGATGAATCTGGCATTTTTATATTTCCTGACAGCTTGAACACGCATGTCAAGCCCAGGGCAGTGGCCTTCCAGTGGGGTCAAAGTTGACTCCTTTTATGGTCGCTCCTCTATGGATCCCTGTGATGAATGTCTGGAACATTCAACCTCAGACCTTCAGGTGACCATCCACCAAGGCGGACTTCAGGACAGGCAACAATTCAAAGTGGCCAAGCAGGGGCTAGTAGCCAAGTTCGGTACCCATGGGAATGGCCTCAACCTGGACCTTGGGTTCATGTCACACTACAGGTGACCCCACTGCACTAAACACACACACACAGATGGACATTGACACACACACACACAAACACACACTCTCTCTCTCATACACGCACACATACACTCCATGTAAGATTCTGTAAATTTGTTTTTTAGATTAGAATCAGACTAAACATTGTGGCACAGACAGTCTCACACAGGGCACCTCACACCTTAAAAACATTACCTGGACCGACATGACACCAATTGTTCAAGTTCACTTGAGAATGTAACTTTAAAAAAGTTTTGCGATTTACGCATGAAAAAACTGAAACCAACATGCTCATTCTAAAAGATGACAGTCTTAACAAACAATCCAGGTCTTCTTCAATATATAATTTCAGATACATCTCACTGTAAACTTTTGCTATAAATTCTGTGTCTTAAGATCTTGTACTACACAACCACCTGTTGAAGGAGCAGCACTCCGAAAGCTAGTGCTTCCAAATAAACCTGTTGGACTATAACTTATAGTTGGACTATAACTTAACTTATACTATTTTACTTAACTTAAGTAAAGTAGACACTTTACATCGAAGTAGCAAAATAACTCCCACACTGTTTAGAATTTTTTTTGGTTGGTAATTTATATTGGGTTTAAAATCCAATGATCATTGAAAACCAGAAAAGTGGTCACCAGCTATTTAACTTACAGGAATTTTGTCCTGCCCAGTAATTTAAATGGTTGGGGTGTGCAGCCCAGTATTAAACCTGCTGTTGAACTGTTACACATCTCAACTGGAATCCTTTGTTCATGTAAGCTTCACTTAAAATTAGCCTGGGCTACTTCAAATCAACCTGGACTTCTTGAAGGTGATATGTAATTAACCTGCAGCAGGCACCGCAAGGGTGAAAGAGGACAGCAACGGTTCAATTGCGGACCTAAACTTTCTCTCCTCTCAGCCTGACCATGTTAGTCTATTCACTATTACCAGTCCTTCAGTGTTCCAGCTAATGTCTGTCAGCTAAGTAGCCAAGAGGATGTTGAAAATGGGGAGGAGAAGCAGGACAGCAGCAGGAAGATAGAATCGGGGTAAAGCATCCATGTTCTGGACATCCAATCTTCAGTTCCTATAAATGCAACTCTCGATGCCCAAGTTCTAAGTGTCCACACAGTCCCACAAGCAGAGGAGATTGAGCTTTTGTAGGAAGAGCAGTCCCAGCATGGCTAAGCAATTAAGAAAGACTGCAGTGGTTGAGCTTTTAGCTTTATTTCTTTATTTTCTCACTTAATACTAAGAAGGACTGTAATGTTTAAGTTTTCATTTTTCTCCTTATTTCATTCTACCTTGTTCATAAGTTTTTCTACTTGTGTATTTGTGCCTAGGGTGGAGTCATTTGTGGAGACATTGAAAACTTCACTGTGCTCCTGTACCTTTGTACTTGAGTACACATTACAATAAAGTCTTAAAAAAACACGTTACCCATCCTTCTGTTCTGGACCAGTTCAGTCTTTGCTGAGTCACAACCGTAAATAAAAGCCACCAGAAATCCACACCAACTAAAGGAGCCTGCCTCATGAAAAATAGTGGATATTATCCCAATGCCCACAGGAACAGTTAGCCCCTAATGTGTACAGTAGTCCACACAGTCTGGAGCTGTTTATAGTCGCTGGTGGCCAGCAGCACTGAAGACACCAACGTAAATTTTAATTCTTCTAAGTTTTCTATGGTTCCATGTGGGCTGTTTATAGCAGTAGTGACTCCGCAGACCCAACCAGGAAATCCTTGGCCTCCTCAATCTGTTGCTTCTTGCCTCTTCTCGAGACTGCAATTGTCCAGAATTGTCTCAGCTCCCTCACTTAGCCTGCGGCGATTCTCTTACCCAGGCCCTAGTAATGGCCCACAGTGGCCTAGTTACCTGCACCCTCTGCCTGCCAACCTTTCAGCCATCTTGGAGCAGGACTTTGTGTGGGAACATTAAAAAGAGGCCAGTTGTTGTTACAATCACTCAGGCCTCACGCTGATTGGGTCATCATCTGTTTCAGACCCCCACATTTAGAATTTACAACAGTGTTTCACATCAGGACTTCAATATCTTTTGATTGGTTCTTTTTATATTAGCAGAATATAATGCTAATTTGTATTTTGTTCCAACCAATTGATGCCTATAGAGAAAGAAAATGTAAAAATCTATATCTTTTGATTCAATCAGCTTAGAATTTACAGTGTAAAGCACTGAATCCTTCATAAAGTTCTGGAGGCGCCGGTGTTGGACTAAAGTGTATAAAGATAAAAATCACACAACACGAGGTTATAGTCCAACAGGTTTATTTGGAAGCACTCGCTTTCAGAGCAGTACTCCTTCATCAAGTCAAGGATGAAGGAGTAGTGGTCCGAAAGCTAGTGCTTCCAAATAAACCTGTTGGACTATAACCTCGTGTTGTGTGATTTGTTTAACTTCATAAGGTTGTGCTAAAAAATTTCTGCGGGGTCTGGATGACATAACAGTTTAAACCTTCAACAAACCTGACAGTATTAGTGCCACTGCAGAAAGCATTAGTCAAATTTTTCAATCAGAGCATGGAAGCAATATCTTCTCCTGTATTCTCAGAAGAACATTTATCCTGCTTGCATGACATGACACGTAGTAGCAACACATCGGCAATTAAGCGAGCAGAGACCTGCACAAGATGACAATATTTGGACTGAGCTCCAGCCCTCCTTTTGCCTGATAAATAAATCTGGGATAATGATAAATGCATTCTGAAAACCCAACCTTCAACACACGAGGTCTTCAATGGGCTGAGGCCATGAAATACCAAGAGAAGAATTGCAAATCTATCAATCCGTGTGTTTAGTTCAACAGTGTACTTCAGAGTGACCTCAATGTCATGTGCACAGGTGGTGATTGAAAATGAGGTGACAACAATAATCAGGATAAATACAGCTTCACAGTCTCTGTCCTTCAAAATGTATTTGTTTTGTGATGTGTCTCTTGGATTTATTTCTTTAAGGCTAGAAAGTAAATAATTGTGCTACATAACCAGTTTTTTCTCCCCTAAAGGTGACAATATACTTGCAACTTGTGCTGGTGCAGGTCCTCAGAATGATCCATCACAGAACCTGAAACCGAGAAGCTCAATATTAGGCTCATCCTCTAGTCACAAAATTCCTGAGATGAAGTGCCACGCTGATTTCTACACCTCACTCACATTTCGCTCTCCATATAACAATGGGATGGTTGTAAAACAAGAATTCCATTCCAGCACTTGGGTTTCCCACCCAGCTCGTCAGGGTAAAGTTTAGAATCATACCAGCAAATTATATTTACCTACTAATTATGACCTACTTACAAATGCCCAACTGTTAACATAGTGAGAGGCATTCTGGATTACTTCACCTGACAGTCTATTCATTTATAAAGTTACTCACATGTTCAAGATTTATTACATGCCTGTGTGTATCATTATTTCAGGATTAGAGTGGTGCTGGAAAAGCACAACAGTTCAGGCAGCATCCGAGGAGCAGGAAAATCGACATTTCGGGTAAAAGTCCTTCATCACCTGTATTGTTATTTCAGTCCATTAATCAAACTGACTTCAGAGCACTTTGTAAAATCCTGCTTATTGGAGCGGCTACAGTGTACCAGATGTGGGGTTGGTCAGGAACTTCATGGTCAGCCACATCTGTGGAGCTCCCTGATAAGTCTCTATCACTCATTTTCCAGTAAGAGGATCCAAAAAAGAGAAGGTTCTCATCGAGTAGAGATGAACATCCAATTTAAATATTAAAGAGCTCTATTAAAATCAATTCTTCAGGCTCAAAAGTTGACTTTTTATATAGCTGAACACATGCTTAGTGCTGTATGTTTAGGAGAAGACATTAAAGGTCTTTAAGGTCTCAAGGTGGAAAGAATCACGCTAATGGTTTATAATCCCAAATTATTTACAGTTATGTTGTACTTTCAAGTAAAACTTTTTTTTAAGCAAAGAACATACAAAACAAAAGATGGCTGAGAATGTAAATTCAGTAACTGTCAGGAATATCTTGTGCAGATTATTCTAAATCCTGAGAGGAAACAGAGATCATGACACCCAAAAGGGTGTCAGTGTAGCTTTAACAGCAACACATAAAAGGGGGAGATGCTATTGCAAAATCTCAACTCTGATTTCTTGCGGAGACAGAGACATGAGGGACTGGATATCAGCATTCCATCTAAATTTCTTACTGGCTATGTGGGCCTCTGAGGTCCATATGTGGCTGTGACCTCCAAAACCAGAAGTCATTGCTGCAATTGGCAATGCTGATGATGATCATCGTGCCATGTGAAAATGTAGTGTCCATATGCGTGCAAGCAGCTTGGAGGAAGCATTTCAGATCAGCCCCTCTCAGCAGCAAATTGTCTCCTTTGTGCTGTGTCCCAGACTGTGGGCATGGTATGAGTTGAAAGAAAATCAGTCCTGAGTGGAAAACTCCGTTTTACCCTTCTGGGAATACACAAGGAATGGGGTTAAGAAACAACTGCAACTCCTGGGTTCTGTTCACTAGAGTATTGGCATGCCCTTTTTCCAACTTAGGGTTGGGGTTCCACTGTGCTAGAAAATTTCCACTAGACACCCCAACATGTGCAGGTAAAAATGAATAAAGTCTCTCTTTCTTTGATTCCTGAAGACAAAATCAAAGCAAACATCAGCAAAGTCACTATTAAAGGAAAGTGGATAAACTCCTTTCAACTATCTACAGAGCAAAGAAGGTCCAAATGACAGAGAGAGAGAAAGGGAGAAAGTGTGTATGTGTGTGTGTGTGTGGTTTTTATTGTCTCTTCTCTTGTTTTAATAGCTAGTGGACTCATTTATTTCTTTAACTCAAGAATGCCTGGTTCATAGTCATAGATTTGTCTCCTTTTAAAACTTAAATGCATTTTGAACAAGGAAAAATCTCTGCAAGGTAATCTTTTCTTTTTAAGTTCATGTTGTCATGACTAACCAAAGGTTTGGTGGGGGAATGGCGTTGTTAAATAAGGAACAAGAATAAATACCTGGGGTTTCCCACCAGAATCAGAACACATTTGGGACTCTGGCCCAGGACCGATCATAACACAGGTCACATGCCAAATTAACATCATCAAGCAATGAAGTCATGATCTGCTCACTCAGAACACACGGCGCTTGCATGGTTGCCTTCCTTCGCATTACAGTGTGTGATGGAGTGAGCCAGAAGTCATTAGAAGCAGATCCCTGCTATGTTTTTCATCTGCACGTTCCAATAGTACTGAACACAGTGAACTTAGTGTCCTTCAACCTGGTGGCACTGATAAATCACAAGATTGTACAATATCATCCAATTCCTAATATGCTACTCCATAAGTCTTTTTGACTCTGAGAAAGACAAATTGGAATTTTGATGATAACAGATAAGATACTTTGGAGATGTAATGGGATTCAGGCATCAGAAACGTAAATCACTGAAAGCTGGTACACAGGTACAAAAATATTCGAAAGGTTTTGTGGAATTTTGAGATTTAATTTACTGGAGCAGGAATTCAAAAACATGATACTTAAATCGCACAAAGTTTTGGTCAGAACTCATCAAAATTATTAACATTCGGTTTAGGGTAATGAATCTCAGGAAAGATAGCTTTTGAAGGTTAAGATAATATTTAGAGGAATGACCAAGGGCTTTAAAGGTTCAATTTTGAAGACAGTTTGCAAGCTTCATAATGGCTTACATTCTCACATGTTCAGGAAGACTGAGGTCAATCCAATTAGATATTTAAAATTATAAATGTGCTATGTGCTATGATGTCAAGCAGCGCGTAGCTTGTATAGATTTCTGCCACCAACCTCTTTCCTTGACTGTGTCTAAGGGCCTACTTGGTTAGGATACAGTGATAGAGGAAACTAATGAGTGCATCTTAACATGGATAGCATTTATTGCATGATAGTAATTAAGTACAAGTTAGATTAGAATGAAGAGACCTTGCATAACATGTCTAAGAGGTCCTGCCTTTTCCTCACCCAGCTCCTCAAAGGTATCATGAGATTGGGTGTAACTTAATGCAGTCTCCAAAATTAAGCTTTGTTACCAGTCTCCAGGCAAAGTTCCCCAATTTGTTACAGTTCCAAATGGGTTGCCATGATTGTCCAACTCCTACGTGAGTTTATTACTATCATGCAATAAATGTCATTCCTGTTAAGGTGCACTCTTTGTTTTCCTCTACCACTGTACCCAACAGGGATGAAGTGCCCTGCTCCATTGATTGGTTGTAACAAGGTTAATTTTAACAGGACTGTTTCCCTTATGGAGACTTCTCTCAGATTAAATAATATTAAATAATCAGATTAATAATGCATGCACTTATACAGCATTTGCTGTAGAGTTACAACTGAAACAGCACAGGGGTAGCATGATAAAGCAGAAACTGGCCTGTTTTATTAATAAGTAACATCACCAGGCTAGACAGCGAACGATTTTAAAATCAAACCCCTTCTCCAGGTCCATTTTCAACTACATTTAACACCATGAAACAGATATATGTATACGTACCTGTAGATTCAGCTATCTTGAGTGCAGATACATGCCAATCAGCAATGTTACTGACTGACTTTGAGAGTAGTTTGTGAATTTAATGTTCAAGGTGATTATGCAAGATCTTTAATGAAGAGATGTTGCTGTAATTAGTGGAAATCAAGATTAGTTAATCACTCAGTTTTAAGTATCAAACCACAAACTAATTACAATGGTCAGCATATGTTGGCTGGTGTACATCTCCTCAGTCCATGATGTTACATTTTGTCAAATAGTGCAGATGTCTTCAACATTTTCCCAAGGCAAGCATTATTTTGAATCAGAGTAGTTTCACTTCAGTGAGTCGAGAGAGTAACTGAAGTTCCAGTCACTTTGAGTTCCAAATGAAATGCTGAGCAATACATCTTTCACACATTGTGCTGGCTGTCAATCTCCCTGTTTGTTAAGCTGCCGAAGCGATTGTTTCAGTGAGTTAATCATTATATAGCTAACTTTTTTTCACAGAGGAATGAATATATGGTGCTGTATTTAAGAACCATTGGCATACAAAAAAAGATTATTTTATGTTACCTTAGGTTATTCAGCTACAAGGATACTTAATCACAACATCTGTTAAAGATTTGCTGAGCAGCTAACAGTCAGAACTATTATGAAGTAGCATAGTGATATGTTTGGATGCAGTACACAGCTTGTCAATGATATAATTGGACGTGCGCAAAATAAATGATCCTTCCCAATGCAATGCTTTATTGCTCTGTCAGATTTAGACAGCTGAATGTTGAAAATTGTAGTTATAACTGAAAACCTTACGAACTATACTTTGCTAGGGCAAGTTTAATGTTTTGGATCAGTTTTAGCTTTTCCACATGTGTAAGCGAATGACAAAACCCAGAGTCCTACTACTCAGTATTGTTCAAGCAAAATAGTTCCTTGTGGCTGTTTTAAAGAGATTAAACTCCTCTGAATACTACAAGTGACAAATTTTACATAGTCAAAAATTCAAAGTGGAATTCAGACATTTGGAGCGTAGAGTTACGTGCACATAATTGAAAGTGGAAAAGAGAGACAGAGAAGGGTAAAGATTAGGAGCTGTATGAAGGAGAATCTAAGCGTGACTTAAAGGAGCAGGGCAGAACATTTCCAATAAGCACAATGGGATTACAGCAGACAACACAAACAATCTAATGTACTCTCTTTCAGATTTGCAAGCACTTCAACAAAGATCTCATGATTATGGCAAGTCAAAGTGTCCAGTGTCCTCACAAATACACTCTCCAAACAAACTCCTTGATACAAAAACATGTTTATTACTTGCAACTGCAAGTTATTCAATGTATGTAGTCAATAAAGAAAATTATTATTCACAAACAAACACAGAGCCTTCATTACATTCTGACCCACTTTTGTCAGTCTCTGCATATGAATTACAAACATAATCTTTAAATAATTCAGGTTTTCTAATGGTACACATGCAAGTCATCATTCGCTACTTGATTGCTACATGTTTGTTCTTGCGATGTCTTTCCTTCTCTGACCTTCACGTTCATTGGACAAGGCCTCTCTAGCATGCACTCCAGATCCTGAGCGTAACCTATAATGACTTTTTCCATGTCATCCCCTTACTCATAGACAAGCAGATCATCTATGGTCACTTGCACTCTGGGAAGACCACTAAATATATCATGTTATATGTGTTGACACTCTTCTGGAACAGTTGAAATGTCAAAAGGCATGCACGACCTTCTGTACCTCGCTGTGGAGTACAAAATGTAATTGGGAAACTGCTACTTTCATCTAATTTCTTGTCTTTATACATCCTACACTTCTAGGGTGGTAAAGAACTTTGCCATGGCAAGTTGCAGAAAAATGTCTTCAATGGTTAGTCTGAAGTAGTGATATCTCTGAAAAGAATTATGGAGACATTGGTTATTAATAAGGTCAGTACCTGGAAATTGGTTCCAGCAAATCGGAAAAAGATCTTATAATCAAGCAGATGGCAGATGTTGAATGGTAACTGTGACCTCATGGAATAGATGGTCTGCCTGTCAAGGAGTGGTAAAGAGCTTGAATTTGGTTTTGCACTATGTGTTTTTTGGGAGAATCAACCTGGCTATTGATACTACAGCATGAAAACTTGAAAACTCCCTGCCCACCCTTGGAAGGAAGTTTGTTTGTCTGTCTATCTTTTGTGTGAATAGGGCTCAAAACAAAGGTTTTTGGGTTTGTAGCATGGACACATTAGATTACTTCCTTGTTTAAGTTTGTTCTACTCAAGTTACTATTGTTAATAAATAGCTAAGTCTTTTGTTAAAGCCAGAGACCAGTTCCAGGAATTGATTTTTTGCAAAGTCTGGGATTAGTTAGCCAAAAAGTCTCGCTAGGAACCATTGGGGTTAATATTTTAAGGGTCTTTGAAGGTCTTAATTTTACTGCATTGTGAAAACAGAGGTAGAGAGGCTGAGTTGGTTCTCCACATTGTAACAATATTTCTTCTTCCTGACTTGAAAGCTGTAGCTAATAGTAAATGCCACTACCAATTGCCCCAGTCAACTAAGTCCTTTTGATTTTACAGATAATCCCCATTAAAGTAAGCTGTAATAATGCATTCTGTTTCAGTCCGGTTTGAAAACTTACTGGAATAACACCATATCCATTTTCATTCTAACAAGGGTACTGTGCTCAGGTCAAGGACTGTTTTTAGTAATTATGTATGTTCAGTCACAGTCTACGGAACACATTGGAGCCACATGAGTTTATAATTCCATGCTTTTCTTTTCAACATTGGCTGTGCTTCACCTGAACTTGAAGATATGAAGCTTCACTGCAGTTTGCTGAGAATATAAATGGTAATGGAATAAAATACTTGAAGTCAGTACTCTAACCGGAATCATCTTGCAGGCTCCAAGGTTCTCAATTGTTAACCAGTCGTACAAATCAAGGAAGAAAGTCTATATAATGAAAAAAACATTTAAAGAATCTATCATGCCTAGCACATGCAGATTTATGTTTTTAAGATTTCAAAGTATTTTGAAATCTGGGCAAAGGGAGGTTTTATTTAAGCAGTTGGGGGTTTTCAATCATTAAACTGTCAATGACAGGACAAGTAGAAGGAGGAATTTTGGGCCAATTAGGCAGCCATGATTTTACAGGGTCCTTCCTCTTCTTCATTTTCAAGAATCCAGCCGTACACAAGATCGTTTTATTGGATGGACAAAGCTACAAACATATTTAGCCTTGTCAAAATACATTAAACAGGTCAGGGACATAACCAAGCTTATTATATGTTTCTTAATAGCAAAGCAATTTTCATTTCTCATTTTTGTTTGGTTCATCCTTTTTTGGGAACACATTAGGGATGCTAAAGGAGAGATAGTTTTAAGACGACAACAGTTACACTTGACCCATGACAAGAATGAGCTGTCAAACAGTAATTTAGACAGGAGAAAGTGAGGTCTGCAGATGCTGGAGATCAGAGCTGAAAATGTGTTGCTGGAAAAGCGCAGCAGGTCAGGCAGCATCCAGGGAACAGGAGAATCGACGTTTCGGGCATAAGCCCTTCTTCAGGAATGAGGAAAGTTTGTCCAGCAAAACGTCGATTCTCCTGTTCCCTGGATGCTGCCTGACCTGCTGCGCTTTTCCAGCAACACATTTTCAG
>NC_057712.1:20538093-20562043 GCF_004010195.1 Chiloscyllium plagiosum | reverse complement strand
GGGGTGGGGGAGTTCAGGTGGCGGTTAATATCGCGGCAGCAGTTGGCTATGAAGTGGTCGAGGGCAGGTAGGAGGCCAGCACGGGGTGTCCAGGTGGATGGGGTGTGTTGGAGGCGGGAGAAGGGGTCGTCAGAGGGTGGGCGAGAGTCTTGGTTAAAGAAGTAGGCATGGAGGCGAAGGCGGCAGAAGAATTGTTCGATGTCACGCCGCGTGTTGAACTCATTAATCAGAGAGCGTAGGGGAATGAAGGTGAGGCCTCTGCTAATTTAGACAGGCCAGGATAAACGTAGCTCAGTTATTCATGAGGTCAGAGAAGAGAAAATGAGGTCTGCAGATGCTGGAGATTAGAGATGGAAATGTGTTGCTGGAGAAGCGCAGCAGGTCAGGCAGCATCTAGGGAACAGGAGAATCGACGTTTCGGGCATTAGCCCTTCTTCAGGCATTAGCCCTCCTTCTTCCTGAAGAAGGGCTAATGCCCGAAACGTCGATTCTCCTGTTCCCTAGATGCTGCCTGACCTGCTGCGCTTCTCCAGCAACACATTTCCATCTCTATTCATGAGGTCATCCAAAGGCAACTCTGCACGGTGGCTCAGTTGTTAGCACTGCTGACTCACAGCACCAGGGTCCTAGTTTCGATTCCAGCTTTGGACGGACTGTCTGTGAGAAGTGTGCACATTCTCCCCGTGTCTGCGTGGGTTTCCTCCAGGTGCTCCGGTTTCCTCCCACAGTCCAAAAGAAGTGCAGGTCAGGTGAATTGGTCATGCTAAATTGCCCATAGTGTTAGGTGCATTAGTCAGAGGGAAATGGGTGTGGGTGGATTACTCTTCGGAGGGTCGGTGTGGACTGGTTGGGCCGAAGGACCTGTTTCCACACTGTAGGTAACCTAATCTGTGATCAGAGCTGAGAATTGTGAAGAGATTGCAGTTGAACAGAGGGACAAGTTTGCAGAATTTATGGACATTCACAAGGTATAGTTTCTCTGTGCTCCAAACCTCTGAAGAATAAGACAGAGTTAGACCTCCACTTTGCAGCTACTTGAAGCAACACATCAAGACCAGCAAAGGAAGAAATAATTGATGGGAAATCATACTTTGCCGCACTTTCTAAAGACCTGTAAAAGAATGAAAAAGACCTGGGAGGACTTCTCCCGGGTTTCATACCTAACATTGCCAATGCATTAGGACAGTTGAACATCAAGATATAGTTTTGCAATTCAGATTTATTTAAAAAAACGATAGCTTGAGAGCTGTTTCGTTTGCGAACTTCCAACATGTCAGTGAACTTTCGCTCTGGGCAACCTTGCCGATCTCTCATAGATGAAATGGAAGCACATCCCTTACTTTGTGCCATCTCTAGACTGCAAAGTCATTGCACTTTTCGTTCTATTGTTATTGCCTCAAGTGTGTTGCTCAATGGGGAAACAAGGATCCATTTACAACAGTGCAGTTGTTGTATGTATGAGCACTGGCCACCCACATAAGGTCATTGTCGAGCTTATTCATTTATTCAGGGGACCAGGGGAAACAAGAGTGAATGGCCAAGTAAGAGGTTATAACAACTGACTTCTGCAAGCAGAGCTGTTTTATCTCTAGATAGCAGGGTATCACTTTGACAAATGTTAGTCTTGTTGCTTAAGATTACTATAACATGAAGCGTCCGTCTGAAGGATAAGAGAATAGTTAAAACTCAATTATTTGAAATGCAAGAAGGAGCAATAGCAGCACTCATGAAATGATGAACAGAGACAGATTTTCTTGAAAATACCAATTGTCTTTTATAATGATTTCTGGTGTCCGGTCTGAGACAATGTAAAATAAAATTGTCATCTTTGTGATGAGAATAGCACAATTTCTATAACACCAAATAATTACATTTACTTTTCATCCCTCCACAAAGTCTTATTACCATCATAATGTTAGTGATGCAGCCAAACAGAGGAAATGTGAACATTTTCTATTTATTCAAATTCAATATTTATATGATAATGTTCCCAGTGTAACAGACAACTCTTCAAAACAGTGTCAAATCAACTACAGCAGGAGAATTCTAACACTGTCAATATATATGGAAATATTCATGTTATGATAGGAAAATAAATCTGATCTTACAGAAAAATAAAGGAAACTGCCACAATATATAATTTCGTGGAGTATGCCAAGCATTGAGCTTTTCATACCTTTGCATTCATTATTGGTAAGTAAGTTTTTAAAGGTCTAATGCATGATGCAATAATATTTACAACTGCCAGGCGTTACAACACAATGGTCTAAAATGACCAAACATCCACTTTGAGCCACACTCCTTTTAAATATCTGACCATGTCTCCATATAGACTCCAAGTTAACATTTCTATTTCAATGGTTTCTGTCTTTACACAAACCTTGAACAACAAATCTATCAGCAGCAATTTGAACTGAAATCTAAGTATTGATGTGGAAGGGTCTTTGTCAATTACACAACATATTATAGATTCATTCATATAAAATTTGATTATACCTCTGAATAGACTACATAGGTGTATACAAAAAATATATATGGCAATAATCTTCAGATTGCTAGTGAGATCTCACATTATTTAAATTCCATGCAAAACATACCTGTTTAAAACAGTTTAAAAATTTTCTAAGGCTTTTTTCCCCTTGTGGAACTAACTTGTTGCTAAGTGTAAACTTTTAGAACAAGTCATTATTGTCCTCTTTTGTCACTTTGCCTAACTCATTGAAAACCTATAATCCCGTAATAAAAACTGCTGAATGTATTACCAGCCTATACTTGAACAAGCATTCACTGGTTTACAGGCTCTAAGCCATTCAAAGGGGCACTACATTCTGGAGGGACAGTTTGGTAAAACTATTCCATTTGAGAGGGAGAAGATTCAGAAGAGCTGTGCATCATTGCTATCATAATTATGTCAGACTCAGTGATAGGTTTCAGCATATTGTGTGTGGTGATATATTCTAAATGCAAGCAGGTTGGGAAAAAGAAGAGTCCTGAATTTCCCTTTATGAAAATGTAGAGAATTAAACACACAGGTATACTTCACTTCTCGAGCGCAAGCTAAAGATGATGAAAAGCTGTTGAAAGCAAGTTCAAAGAGTTTTCTCCTGTACAGTGGTAAACATTGTAATATTAGTCTGCAGCTTCTGTTTCTGCCATTCTTTTTTAAAGGAATAGATACCATCACTCCCACAAAATGTGTAAAATCTTGGTCTTGGTTCGCAATAGGAGAAGTCATATCCCTTTGATTTGTGTCTGCCCTTTGTATTCCACAATCAGACTTTCAGAATGTTGGAAAGAAATTCTAATAAAGTAATGAGAAGCAGCCTGCAGATTTAAAGGCAAAGATACTTGAACCTTGGCTCCATAATTCACAAAACTAATTCCAGTGGAGCATTAATTGATTGGGCCGTAGAGACCTATAGCATGGAAACAGACCCTTTGATCCAACTTGTCCACGCCAACCAGATATCCTAAACAGAACTAGTTCCATTTGCCTGCATTTGGCCCCTATCCCTCCTAAGCTTTCCTATCCATCCACCTGTCCAAATGTTTTTTAAATGCTGTAATTGTACCTATCTATACCAGTTCCTTTGGCAACTCATTCCATACACACATTACCTTCTATGTGAAAACGTTGCCCCTCAGGTTCCTTTTAAATCTTTCCTCTCTCATCTTAAACCTATGCCCTCTATATCTGGACTCCCCTATTGTGGAGAAAAGACCTTGGCTATTCACCTTATCCATGCCCCTAATGATTTCATAAACCTCAGCCTCTGCACTCCAGAGAAGAAAGTCCCAGCCTTTTTTTATAACTCAAACCCTCCAGTGCCAGCAACACCATTGTAAATTTTTCCAAACCCTTTGTAGTTTAACAACATCCTTCCTATATCTGGGCTGATCAAAATTGTTTGCACTATTCTAAAAGTAGCATACAAGAATGCAGCTAGACCATCTGAGACAATTCAACTGCAAGTTGAGTCAGCCATTGAAGAAAAAATGTACTTGACTGTTGTACTTTGATTAAGTGTGGAATTGAGTTTAGATGGAAACAGAATAATTATCACTGTTGTGAATGTATACAAAAAACACGTATCATCAAAAGAAATAAGGTGTCGTCAGGAAGGAAACTGCTGAGTGTGGTTGGATTAAATATATAACATAGAAAAAAATTAATAGGCATTTGGAAAATGTTGAGCTAATAATTCAAGCATTGTTTGTGTTCAATACAAATTATTTTTGAATCCCTTGTTTGAGTTCTTTGATTAATAAATCAGTAAAATCTAAAGAAAGAATTGGTATCATTAGTGATGACTCTAACTATCAAATCAGTTCACTAATGTCCTTTAGGGAAGAAAATCTGTTGTTCTTACCATGTCTGGACCACGTATGAGTCCTCATCAATGGTAATATAGTTGACTCTTAACTGGTCTCCGAAATGGCTCAGCAAGCCATCCTGTTACATCAAATTGCTGTGAACGTTTTAGAATAAAGTAAAAACAGGCAACCCCTGGCATCAACTTACACACAGGACACAGAAGAGGCAAATCCTGTAAAATCCACACTGTAAAGTGTTTATCGCAAGTATCTTGGGACTTATATTAAAATTGGAAGAGCGGCCTCCAGGCTTGTCAATAATTCAAGTCATACTCACCAAATCATAACTTCCCCTTCATCACCACCCCTGTGTATGTCCTGTCTGACTGGCAGGCTAGAATCACTGGAGATACTGGAACAATAACAAACAGTTGGGAAGTAGTGATTCTGGGAATCCTCAATATTGTTTCTGGATTCCTGCAAAAGTTAAACTAGATAGCCACCTATCCTCCTCCTTCAGTTGATGAATCAACTTTCCATGTTAAATACCTCTTCTAAATAGGAGTGAGCCTAGAAAGAGCATAGCATATACTCCAGGTGGACATTTCAACATCCATCACCAAGTAGGACTGATATTAATTGAGCAGGATGCGTTTTGAACGTTGCTGCCAGACAGGGCATTCACTAATTTCTGAGAAAATCAAGAACAGGGCAAAATCTACTTGACTTCATCATCACCAATCTACCTCCCTCAATGCATCAATCCATTTTAATATTGGTAGGATTAACCATTACATGATCCTTAAGAAGATCAAAGGCTTACATTTACCCACAATGAATGCTATCCATCATGTTGTGTAGTGTTGTCAGTTTGATGAGTAGAATAGATTCAAAAGACATTAAGAAGCACAAAAAAAGGTTAACCTTGAGACATTGCCATTACCTACAGTAGAACTGGCCTCCACGACTATTTGTAACCTCAAAGTCCAGTATACCTCACATTCTACCATTACAAAATCTACTCCTAGGTGAAGCAGCAATTAACTGAGACCTCTTTCAATTTAGTGTACTCTTTTCCATGTACAGTGTGATCTCCAGAGTGTGGAGAAAAGTGTAGATTGGGTGTTGTGTTGTGGACGAAAGTGGATATTGCAGATTCTGGAGATTAGACTCAAGATTACAGTAGTCTGCAAAAGCATAGCAGGTCAGGCAGCCTCCGAGGACAGGAAAATTTACGTTTCAAGCAAAAGCCCTTCATCAAGGTGGTGTGTTGTGGAACATGTCTTCAGGTTCTGCAAGCATGACCCTAAGCTTATGATTATCTGTTCATTATCATTCTTACATCTCTGTCCTCAGTCTTCTGCAGCATTATAATGAAGCTCAAGTTTGAAAAGTAACATCTTATTTCTCCATGAGGCAATATACAAACTTCTAGACTCAGTGAACTTGGATATCAGCTTTCTGTGATTCATGCATAAAGACTACCTAATTCCTCAGTGTTGCAGCTTTCCTCAGTCTTTCTAAACTTAAATACTAATCAGTCCCTCTATTCTTCCAAGAAAGTGGATAACATCAATTTTTCCCTACTGCGACACATTTGCCCACTTAACCTGTCTATATCACACTATAGATTCTTTGTGTCATCCTCAATTTTTGTGTCATTTGCAAATTTGGAATAGTACATTCATTTTCATCATCCAATTCATTCATGTATGTTGCAAATGATTGTGGCCCCAGTGCTGATACCTGTGATTCACCATTAATCACAGGTTGCCATTCTAAAAATGCCCCTTTACCTCAACTGTTTTCTTTTAGTTTGCTAATTCTTTGCCCATGCTAATATATGACCCCAAATGCTATGGGTTCTTGACTTATCCAGTAGCTTTACATGGAGTAGTTCATGAAATGCCTTTGGAAATCCAAATGTGATCTAACTACTGGTTCCCCTTTATCTATTCTGCTTATTACTTCTTCAAAGAATTCTGGTAGGTTTGTTCAACATGATTTCCCCTTCATGAGGCATAGCCTCAAAATAAGGGGGAGTAGACTTAGGGATTGAGTTGAGGAGGAACTTCTTCATCCAAACAGTTGTGAATCTGAGAAATTCCCTACCCAGTGAAGCAGTTGAGGCTACCTCATTGAATATTTTTAAGGCAAAGATAGATAGATTTTTGAACAGTAAAGGAATTAAGGATTATGGTGAGCAGGAGGATAAGTGGAGTCAAGAGTGTGGTGCTGGAAAAGCACAGCAGGTCAGGCAGCATCCGAGGAGCAGGAAAATCAACGTTTTGGACAGAAGCCCTTCATCAGGAATGAGACTCATTCTTGATGAAGGGCTTATGCCCAAAACATCAATTTTCCTGCTCCTCACATGCTGCCTGACCTGGTGTACTTTTCTAACACCACACTCTTAACTCTAATCTGCAGTAATCACTTTCATCTCGGAAGATAAGTGGAGCTGAGTGCTCAAAACAGTCAGCCATGATTTTATTGGATGGTGGAGCAGGCACTCCTGCTCCTAGTTTTTATGTTCTTATGAAGTTTGCATAATCATATTGTGTATTTCTAAACATTCTGCTATTATACCATTTGCAATACATTCCTTTTCCCAAACACTAATGTTAAGCTAATTGGTCAACAGTTACCAGTTCTTTAGACTCTCTCTCTTTTTAAAAAGGATGCTATATCAGAAATCTTCCAACTACTGAGACCTTTTGCAAAATCCAAGAATTCCTGCAGTGCATTCATTATCTCTGTAGTGACATCTTAAAATCCTAAGATGCAACTCAAACCAGATCCAGGGGATCTACTGGCCTTTAGCCCCATTAGTTTACCATTTGTGCTATATACAGGAGCACATAAACAATCACGACATGGTGCGCAGTTGTGACTGTTCCTTAAAAATACCAAAACAAAGAAAGTAATGATACAACTTGAAGACCACAGGGAGAAATAGCAGTCAAGATTTAAAAATCAAAGTTTCCTTCAGTACATAAATGAGAAGAAAATAAATGCAGAAAACAGGGTACACTTTGTTCACAAACAGTGAATATCTTTAAGCTGAACAGGCAGCCAACTGATTCAGGACTATGCTATGTAAAGTGCAAATCAGAAGCCATCCCCATGCACAACAAAGAAAAAGCATGACTGAATTCAAACAAAGGGGAAAAAGAAAGCAGTGGCAGATCAGAACAGCACAGAGTCAATAAAGCCAGTTTTAAAATGAAAAACAGAAATATCACACTAAATCGTGCTGATGAGCACACATAAAATTGCACAAATTAAAATATAATTTGGAGAAATCAAAGAGCACAGTAGAAACACTGATGAAGTCTCTGACAGAATATCCACATAATATTAGAATTAACAAAAATCCTTGAAAATGGATAGAGACTGAAAAAACCAAGGAAAAGCAGAAGAATGGATAGCAGTTACCCTATCGTGAACTGGAAGGCCACAGGCGTCCTATCCGAGTTCAAATATCTTAAACAAAGAATAACATCAATTGCAGAATTAGACAAGCAAGCTATGAAAATACAGAAAGCTGTTGGAAATTTGAGGATATAAAGTATAAAAATTTATGAGTTATCTTCAGAGGACAGAAAGATCCTGCAAATGTATGGAAATTGGAAGGTCACATTCACGTAAAAGAAAACGTTAATGTTTATCACCTAGAAATGATGTCCCCCAGTCAACAGCCAAATAAAATCAACACAATAATCTCTGTCAGTAAATGCTATAGCAAGGAAAATTAGTATGATGTTTCAGACTGAAATGTTGGAGTGAATAATGGAGTTGCTGATTTCCACAGAATCTACCACAGAAATCCAAATAGAGTTCTCAGAAAAAAAGGAAAGCTCACAGCATTTGTTAACTGCAAGCAAATGGCAGAAAATGCAAAGCCAGACAACACTACCTACAAGCACAGGGTTCAACTAACAGTTTTGGCATTGTAGCCAGGACATACAAAGAACAAACAAGCTTTATGGTAAGTACACTCTAACACACTCTCCTGGGAAAAAAGATGCTGGGCTGACAAACACAAAGGCTACAAAAGGACACAACCAAACAGAAGGGAAGCATAGCAACAGCAGTAAGGAGAGTACCAGAGACATGTGTAAACACAAGCTGATACATGAAGTTTACAGCAGGTGAGACTGGAGACAAGGCCCACAGTGGAATAAGTTCCAAACAAATGTCAATCAGGCTTTCCACTTTGTGAATGTAACATATATTGTGCACAACATCAAGTAACTAGAAACGTTTAATACAATCAATGTTACATGCCCAAAGAACCTCGCAAACATGCACTCAAAACCAAGATTACCATGGGAGCTAGTGCAAATATTCCAGCAGTCAGAATTCTGAAAGACACACCTTGAACTGTTGGGACTCAATAACACAATTGCTAACGGCAAAACCAACCACCTACATTGAATCACTAGTCCCTTAACCATGCAATGCATCTGTAACTATTTGGCATGGCAATCACAAACATTTTATCTAGTTAACATGAGCAGGCCAGCAGGGACAGTACTACCAGTATGTACAGATCTTAACATTGTGACTGTCCACAAGGTTACCAATGAGTGCATGGTAGCAGAAAAAACCAAGAATACTTACATCGAGTAGGTCCAGGATTTACCGCAATTGTACCCAGACAAGTTCAACATCAGAGGAAATTTCAGTCTTTGAGGAGATACAATTCCATCATTTAAACTTCCCATAAAGTGTGGTCATGTTTTCATACAAGAAAAGCTTTAGTATGAGCTGGTTAAAATGAAATGGAACGGTCCTACCCATGATATGCATCATTATATGGATACCTCAGATACACAGAGCAAGCTGCCAAATCCAAACAAGGATGTCCCATTTGATCTGCAGGTAGAGAGCATGGACGTTGAAATGGAAGAGGTGTTCAAAGTCAATCTATTACAAAAATGGTCAGCATAAGTATGACTAACAGCTGATGACCCACAAATGAAGATATCATGGAAAGCCATCATTGAATGGTGATCTGACACATTGTATAAGGTGCCAGATACTCTCAGGTGTTTATGATTTTACAGAGATGTGCTCAGTATGAGCTTGTATTATGTAATCTTCAAATGAAAGCAAGTACTTGTTCCCACCAGATACATTGTCACAATTACACCAGCGATATATGGGCAGAGAGTGGGAAAGGCAATGAGAACATGAGATATTATGTAGGATAGAGATCAGCAATGGTACTGAAAAATAAGTGAGAAATTGGAAGAATATTTCAGGGCCACCAGCTACAGCAACACTGAGAAACTGTACAACCTCCTGAGATTCTGTCAGTCTCTTGGTCAGAAATCATCACTGATCTACCCACCATAAATGAAGATGATTTTATCCTTTGTTTACAATTACTTCTCATTATTTATAATTATCAGACAGATAAAGAATACCTCAAGCCTATCTGTGGCAAATGCTTTAGGTACGATGTACAATCTATTTGATGTACCTCTGGAGATATCAATCTGGCAATGGCCTGTAGTAGCAAACACTAACGTGCATGTGTGTAAAATGAGGATAAAATATGAGTCATTCTCACGACATCACCACAGATCAAATGGTCTTGCCAAGTAAATGGTTCACACCATTAAATCACTTATCCTAACTGACAAGAAAACATGATTTCACGTTGCCATGTTACAACTCAGAGCTACGTATCTGAATATGGGTTACCATTACCAGCTGAGATCACATTGAGAAAACAAGTGATAATAATCACCCATCCAAATTTGTGGAATGATCTCAACTACAAATAGGACAAAAGGTCAGAGTGACCTTTTCTGCAATGGCGACCTGGTTACCCAAATTGGTATCCAAAGTGTTCAGTGTGGCCAGGGGTTTTGAGAAGTCACAGTGCCCAACAGAGCAAAGCTGAAGAAGACCAGAAACCAGCTAAAAGCAATGTACAACATTGCAATCTGGACAAAAAAGTGCACAATCAGATGATAAGTGTGTGATGGAACACTAGGCCAACAATCAACACACTGACAACATATCTGCAAATCAAAAACAGTAATACCATATTTCCAGAAGGTTACAGCATGACAAGGCTTGGAATTCAGCAAGCCAGGCAGCATCAGGAGGTGGAGAGGTTGACATTTTGGGTGTAACCCTTCTTCAGGTCCAGCTACGTTGACTTTTCCACCTCCTGATGCTACCTGGCTTGCTGTGTTCTTCCAGCCTCCTGCTTGTCTACCTTGGACTCCAGCATCTGCAGTTTTTTTGTCTCTAAGATCACGCATTTGTCAAACTACTGGAATGATACATGGTCTTTTGACTACTGTACTTGTGAACTTTACAATGATTATCTCTGTACTCACAAATTTTACAATGCTTATCTTTGTATAACTAATTTTCTAATGCCTTAATGTTTGTAAGCTTGTATCTTTAGCGTACAAGATTTGTCTTTGGAAAGAAAAAGCATGTTACGTTGTCACTTGGAGATCATTGCTGCTTTAAGAGATCTATATAGAGATGGACAAAGGATCAGGATATCATCACATGACCAGAGGCCATGGTCACTCTACATTGCAGTACCCGAATCAAAAGATTCAGTTAAAGATTACTTCATACATGTCTGTGTTAGTTTTACCTATAAGTAAACCCACAATAGCTTTTTCAGGTAAGAAATCCACATACTTAATTTCTGCTACATAAATATAGCACAAAAACATTGTCAAGTGGTGAAGGCTAGTTCAACTGAGGCATCCAAGAGGAAATTGAATTATTAACTGGAAAGGAAGACTGTACAGGGCTAGTGGAAGCAAGCAGGGGAGTGGCCTAAGTGAATCAATCCTTCAGAGAACCAGCACAGACACAACAGGCCAAATGGCCTCCTTCTGTGCAGTAACCATTCTATGCTTCTATGACATTTGTATCTTTCAATATATTTTAAAATACAAGCAGGTTAACCCCTTGAATGGGACAAATCAAATTGTAAGAAAAAGATATCTGAAACAAGAAGAATCCAATTTCTGGCAGAGTTAAATACCTAAATCTAAAAGGTGTAACAGAGACAACTTGCACACATCTACAGCCAATGGTGTTAATGCTTGGAATCTGCACAAAACTCCTTCTTATGGTATCTGCTTGAACCAGCTATTTAGTTTTCTCACTCTACAGCGCAATACAACTTCAAATCTCATTTCAATTTTGTCTCATCGGGAGCAGCTGACAATATATTAATATATTTGACAATATATTAAGTCTTAATTAGCATGAAAGACAAAGGGTCTGTTTCCGTGCTGTACATCTCTATGACTCTATGACTCTATAACCATTTGCCCTGAATAATTAATTTTACGTGTGAAAGCTTAATCCCTCAGCTGTAAATTAACGTAATACAGATTCCTTTTATTTTTACAAATTTGCACTTCATTATTTAACCTCTATCTTAATCCCACATGTATGTCTTGAACATTATTTTTCTCTCAGTACAATGATCTTAATGTGACTATGTCTAACATATGATACAGATATGCCATTCAGCCCAACTGGTTTTCATCAGTGTGCATAATCTATATGAGGTTCCCTTCTCTCCTCTTCATGTAGGTCTACCTGCATAAACTGCAATGGCCCACTCATTTGTTTATCTAATTTCTCCTTAAAGGCATTTATGTTATTCATTCATTCAAATATTATTTTAGTACCGAGTATCATATTCTAATATGGGTAAAGAGATTTCATTAAGTTTCAGTTGGATTTATGAAAGGCAGTTGATACATATAGGCTTCATACTTGGTTTCTCGCACAGCTGGAAGCACCATCTCTACATTTACATTTTCAACTGCCCTCATAATCTTAAAGACGTCCATTAGGTCATCTATAACTTGTCCCCTTTCCAGAGAAAAAACTCCAGCTGTTTTAAATTCCCTGACAGGTATAACTTCTCAGATTTTTTTAAAGTCTTTGGTGGGAACTGAACTGAGCACAGTTCCCCAAAGAAAATTTAATTAAACGTTTTCCCCAGAATTATCGATACTTTCAAAGCAATTGATAAATCCTTCTTAATATCTCTTGCTTTGCCATCTGTGAGAATTCTTTAAACTGATTGGCAGACCGTCCTATTACATGGATCCATTATAGAAGGTTCTGAACTAACACAGACATTGGAAAAGAGGAAGTCTGATTTGTGCAGTTGCTAAACTTTCGTGAATGGC
This sequence comes from Chiloscyllium plagiosum, assembly GCF_004010195.1. NCBI lineage: Eukaryota > Metazoa > Chordata > Chondrichthyes > Orectolobiformes > Hemiscylliidae > Chiloscyllium > Chiloscyllium plagiosum. Next base: position 20,549,531 of record NC_057712.1, on the reverse strand, counting down.
AAATGTAGTTCCTTCACCACTGACTTCAAAATCTAATATTGTAATAGATTATGTGGTTGACTTATTTTTGTTTTAAAATTAAACTGTGATTGAAACTAGTCAGGAAATTATCCCAAATATGCATGCTTCTCTAAAAGGTACTGTTCAAATCAATGTTTTGCCACAATGTCACCAGGTCATGTACAAAGAGCACTCCAAGTACTGTGAAATTTTACAGCTCATTTGTGTCCCATTTAACTTTTTCAAGTGTTCTAATTTAAAAATAACCAGGACTCTGACCCACTTAAAGTAATGGAGCGTTGATATACTTCCATGTCAGGATGGTGAGTGGCTTACAGGGGAACTTGCAGATTTTGGCGATGCCATGTACCAGCTGCTCTTGTCCTTCCAGATTGAATGGTCATGCGTTTGGAAGGTCTAAAGATCTTTGCTGAATTTCGGCAGTGCATCTTGTTGCTAGTACACATTGCTGCTAATGAGCATTAGTAATTGAAAGAGTGAGTGCTTCTGGATGTGATGCTAATCATTGTTTTGTCCTGGCTCGTGTCAAGCTGCTTGAATGTTGTTGGAGCTGTACCCATCCAGGCAAGTGGGGAGTATTCCATCACACTCCTGATTTATGCCTTGTCTTAGACAGGCTTCGGGGAGTCAGGAGGTGAGTTACTTGCCACAGTATTCCTAGTGTCTGACCTGCTGTTATAGCCAATGCATTCGCATGGCAAGTCCGGTTGAGTGTATGGTTAACAGTCACCCCTAGAATGTTGGTGCTGGTGGATTTAGTAATAATAACCATTGAATGTCAAGGGGTAGTAATCAAATTGTGTCTCTATTGGAGGTAGTACAAATGTTACTTGCAACTTGTCAGTTCAAGCCCGGATATTGTCCAGATTTGTTGCACATGAACATGGTTGAAGAGTGGGGTGCTGGAAAAGCACAGCCAGTCAGGGAGCATTTGTGGAGCAAGAGAATTGATGTTTGGATCATAAGCCCTTCATCAGAAACAAGGCTGGCCTGCTTCAGTATCTGAGAAGTTGTGAATGGTACTGAACATTGTGCAATCTTGGAAAATATCCCCACTTTTGACCTTATGATAGAGGGAAGCTGATTGATGAAACACTGAAGGTGGTTGGCCCTAGGACGCAAACCTAACGAACTCCTGCAGTGATGTCCTAGAGCTGAGATAACTGACCTCTTAACAGCCATAATCATTTTCTGATGTGCCAGGTATGACACCAATCAGCAGAAGGTTTGCCCATGATTCCCATTGATGCCAGTCGAAAACATGACATCGGTTTTTCAAACACGCAACAACAATTTCATGGTCATCATTAAACTCTTAAATGCCGATGTTTATTCGCCTTGTGTTCAATTATCTGCCATGACAGGACACAAACTTGGGTCTCCAGAACATGACCTGGGTTTCTGGATTAATTAGTCTAGCGATAATACCATTAAGACAATGCCTCCCCAAATAGCACCTCAGGATATGAAGGAAGCCAGGAAGCCAGATTTTCTTCAGGGTGGATTGAACAGCAACTGCTGGAATCATTGGCACAACTCAGCAGTTTAGTCTGCTGGAATAGGGAACCAATAGCTGAATGGTATTATCACATGACCAACAATCCAGAAACTCATCTAAGTTCTGTGGAACTAGGATTCAAATCCCACCACAGCAGATGGTGGAATCTAAATTCAACAAAGAATCCGGAATTAAGAATCTAATGAAGATGATGAAACCGTTGTCAATTGTTGGGAAAAATCTATCTGGTTCATTAACATCCTTTAGGAAAGGAAATCTGTTATCCTTTCCTGGTCTGGCCTACTTGTGACTCAAAACCCATAGTAAGGGGGTTGACTTTTAACTGCTCTCTCAGCAATTAAGAAGGGCAATAAATGCTGCCCTAGCTAATGATGTCCATATCCCATGATTGAATTTTTAAAATCTGCAAGCACACTAGAAAGTTGTGTGTCAAACTTAATTATAAGAGCTTGGAACACTTTAAACCTTATGCCATGTTTTTGTAAGTGCAATATCAGCAATATGTTTTCCTGTGAGGTGCTATGGAAATAGGGGTATCTTTCTGTCAGTGACACATCCTCCAATAAGGAAAAGGGATACAGGAGGACAACAAGAAATGGGGGAATTAGAGCAGAAGCTCAGGTGCAGGATCAATCTGAAAAGGTCAGTGTCAGCCTGAATTCACAGGGTGAAGTAATAGCAGAGGGTATTCATTAGTGACATGTTGGCTGGGAGAAAGCATCCAACTGTGCAAGGAGTCATTCAGTGCTGGAATAGGGAGAAAATGGCCTAATGGATGTTTTCATGTTTCAGGGGGTGACCTGAATAGAGTCATTCAGCCTGCAACCCATCATTACATTCACGTCTTCACTGATGGAATGTTCCAACGAGTCAGCCAATCTGAGAGTGCCAAAGGATTTGCTGCAATGGAAGGCCCAAGGGTTCAGGATATCATAGACTGCATACATTCTGCCATCAAGGGAGGACAGCCATGCATATTCATAACAGGAATATGTCTCATGTCAACTTACCAGCCACAAATATGCAGGTATGAGTCAGGTGCCCAGGCGGTAACCACGACTTATAAATGTGTGTATTGAGAACCTTAACAGGTACCAAACTTGTTCATTCAGCCTGAATTACATCCCTTCAACACACCAAAGTTGCAAACTTCAATGGAATTGGCACACTCCACTAGTGGAGTCAATGGAGGTGAGCACTCCATTAGTGTTCATCTTCCTACAGGATTATTAGCAATACCTGACTAAACCATTCTGAGACTGAGATTCAGACATGTAAATATAATATGCTCCACTCCTTGACAATATTATCTTGTTAAATGGCATATTCCCTAAAGTAAGACTGCGTTGACCAGTGAATGTCAGCACCAAACCATTCAGAGTGTATTCAAGTTATCTTGCTGCCTACGTTTACTGATTACTTTACTTAACCTTAATTGCTGCCAAAGCCATTGACCAGCTTGCACAACATTGCAAAGGGAGAAATATGATTACTGTGGAGAATCATGGGACTTTGCTTTCAAAGAATTATGTACATGAAAGCCCCCCAGGATATTAAACCAGATAATCCATAGCACAGTCCTGAGGAAGAGTCATTTGATCCGAAACATTAACTTTGATTTCTCTCCACAGATGCTGCCAGACTTGCTGAGCTTTTCCAGCAATTTCTGTTTTTTAGTCCATAGCACAGAATGTTTCACTGATAATAATTTATTTTATACTGTATTTTAACATGCCAAAAGTAAATCTAGAATCACGATCAACACTGACTGCAAGTAATAGCAGATATTATTTCAATTAAATCTTTCCACTTAAGTGGAATACATAAGCCAGAAATTCTGGTATGGGAACAAAATACTGGAAATCTGAACTGAAGACAGAAAATTCTGGAAATATGCAGCAGGTCTCACAGTATATGTGGAAAAATAAGCAGCATTAATATTCTTTAACACGCAGGAAATAAAAGCAGCAGCTAGCAGGACTTTAGAAAAAAATGTCCAACAAAAGATTTAAAGATAACTGTCTTATTTCTTTTTGACCACTTTCACAGTTTCAAAGAGCCCTCCAGAGTGGTTGACCTTATGACTTGGAGCAGGTTCCCTGAGAGAAGGGTAGCACTGGTCTTGCTTCAACCCCTAAGCTTTGACTTGAGCAGGAGACACACAACAACCAGAAAAATAATGGGAAAGGCAGCAACAGATCACGCCCAAACACCTACATAAATTTGACAACCAGAACATTTTCTAGTTTAGACTGCGCTACAAATACAAAGCCTGCCTTTCTCCCACATTCCACTTCAGTGGATCGCATGACTCTGATTTTAAAGAATTCATCCATCCTACTGAATATCTAGCTATGCAATAGTATGACACAGTAGAGCAATAATGGAACCTTTTATTATCTCAGCTGAATCTGTGTCCATCACATGTATACTATGGCACTTTCTAATCTTCGAGTGAGCAGACACTGATTACAGTTTAGCAAGATGAAGCTAGAAGATAATTATTAAGCTGTTTTTATTTTATGGTCAACAAGTGAACATACAAAGTAACCATTGCAGCAAATCTTTCTTACTTTAATTTAACCTTGGTTCTACTTTGCAAACAAAACTATGCCATCTTTTCCCAGTTAATAGCTAAATGTATTGCTTTTGATCAGTCAAAGCAATGAATAGATCCAAGACTTTTACTGGATCTGGTCAGCTCCTTTGGTAAAGTTAATTGCTGAGGTCATGCTTCACTGTCTCTCAGTAGACCTTCATCAACTGACCTCGAACACATAGTTCTTTTCTTTTTTGTTCCCTGTGTCCACAGGGAGTCAGGGTGGAAGGGATTGACCTTCAACCTTTCCTTTGTTCAGGGGTTGATCCAAAGAGCTACCAATTAACTCAGCTAACCCTTCCAAGAAAGAATTCTTACAAAATTGCACATGCTGCTTCCATGCAAAAAAAAATCTCAAGTTAACGGCTAACTAGAAACCTGAAATTAAATAATACATTACTTATTGTCTCAGATCCTTATGGATATACATTTTAATGGCTACCTCATAAATGAACAATCCTCCTTTCTTGTCCCAATAGCTCCAGTAACATCCAGTGGTAAGAACTGCTGGAAGAAAACAACATTCATGAGAATGAATCTGTAAAACAGAAACCCTCGTTTTTCTTTAACAGTAGCAGATTGGAGTTGGTTCCACATACTTTAAGTTGCTGATAATTCCCCAATAATGGACTAATGGAAAAATGGGATGATTTTGTGATGACAGTGGAAATATTTATCTGCAGGGACTGCAATAGAAACTCCACCAAATGTGACGAGTGCTATTATGGCCACACTTTGTACTTACGCCTCTGATGAGCATGTCCAATAGGTTAGATTCCTCCCTGTGGGAGCAAAGTCTAGGAAACAACCCATATAATGTTAACTTCAAGCACTTCATAATCAGACACAACGTAACAAGAGATTTGAATCCAAGGATGGCCTAAGGATCATGAAGCTGCAATTCTTTATTCCACTGACACCAGATCATTAAATATGATTTACCGGGGAAGTATTTCCTGCTTTGAGGAATTCTTTGCCTGTCTGCACCTTTCCCTCATGAGACTTTCTTCCCCCAAAGACACTATTTCTTCAAGGTGTGGGTCCATTCAACTGCTCCAGTTGGCTTTCCCCACTGTTGCCCCCTGCTGCTGGAGGTCCCAGTAAAACTTCTCATGCTCCCTTGCTCGGAGCACTCTGTCATCACTGGCACTTACTATTCCACATTTCCCTGCTCGAAACCTGCTGCGCCAGTAACTACACATCACACTTAATGACTCTTTTCTCAGCAACTGTGTAACTGGCAGACTTGATTGCACCATGATGAACAGAATGTGTTCAAATCCACATTACTGGCAGAACTCTCTCCTTGCATCGCTAATCTGGGCAAGTGGTAAGGGTTGGGTTTTATTTGTTTTTCCATTAAAAGAATGTGGTCATCACTGGTTGGGCCAGCAATTATTAATGATCCCTTGCACCACTGCAGTCAATTTGATGCAGGTATACCCACAATGCAGTTAGGGATGGAGTTCTAGGATTTTGATACAGCGACACCAATAAAACAGTAATTTATTTCCAAGATGGTGAGAGGCTTGAAGAGAAAATTAAAGATGGTGGTGCTCCCATGTATCTGCTGCCCATCCTTCTAGATGGCAGTGGTTGGGGGTTTAGAAGGTGATATCTAACGAACCTTGGTGAATTTCTACAGTGCATCTCGTGGGATTGTACACACTGCTGCTACTGAGTGTCGGTGGTGGAGGGAGTGAACATTTGTGGATGTGGTGCCAAGCAAGTGGACTGAATTGTCCTGGATGGTATAAACCTTTCTGATTCATTTTACAGCTGCACTGAGCCAGACACGGATGGAGTATTCCATTGCATTTGTGACTTGTGTCTTGTTGATTGTAGATGGGCTCTGGGAATCAGGAGCTGAGTTACACACGACAGGATTCTTCATCTCTGACCTGCTGTTGTAGCCACTGCATTTATATGGCTAGTTCAGTTCCAGTTTCTGGTCAATGGTAACCCAACATAATGTAGATAGTTGGGAATTTACTGTTAGTAATACCTTTGAATGTCAATGGGTGTTGGATTAAATTCTTTCTTGATGGAGATATTCATTGCATGACACTAAATGGCACCCATATTATTTGCAACATGTCAGCTTAAATAAGGATATTGTCCACATCGTTTTGCATTTCAAATGGACTGCTTTGGTATCTTGAAGTTCTGAATGGTGCTGAATATTGTGCAATCATTGGCAAACATTCCCACTTCTGACCTTATGATGGAGAGAAGGCCATGATGAATTCGGCTTTTGTGTTGAACCGAAGCTGTCATGACATCAGGAGCTGAGTGGTCCTGGCAAACTGAGCATCAGTGAGCAGGTTATTGCAAAGTAGGTGCAGCTTAACAGCACAGTTGATGATGATACATCCATCAAGCGGACACTGTACGGGGCAGTAATCAGGCAGGTTGGACTTGTCCTGCTTTTTCAGGACGTACCTGGATAGGTTTTCACCTTTTCCAGTATTTGTGCATGGTGTCGCATCAATTTGAGGAGAACTACTCCGCATCTTACCTTTACTGGAACCTTGCAAAGGATCCAGTCTCTGTGGCAGACCACCCATCTTGGGGTCGAATTTGGTCAGGTCACCAGGAATTGTAGAATTGATGGCACTTGTTGTTTCCATCTCTGTGTCTCAGCAGGTCTTCCTGTGCCATTATTCAGGACTTGAACAGAGCTCCACACACTGGATACACTGCACTCCTACCCAATCTCAGAACACACATGTCATCCAGGAATCCTCATTGTTATCTGACTCCATTTCATTCAAGGCATCACACAGCAATGTCTCAAGTTCTCTAACACTATTGAGTGAGCTGCTTGCCTCCACTCTATCCATTAGACTCCTGGCCACAAGCAATGGCCCTCTGTGACTCGCTTTCTGAGGCTGGCCTTAAGCTATCATTTCAACAGTATAGGCGTGGCCATCACTGTTCAGTCACATGATGGCTGTGTGGTGTTCAGGATCTGCCACATCCTGCATGTTTTTCTGACCCCTGATATTCTGATTTCAGTGAAATACCTTTGTGCCATTTGGAAGAACAGTCATAGCAACTTTGTGATCAGTCAATGTCTTTCTTCTGAATGTTTCTCTCTGAATCCTCTTGGAGTCCATCTCAAAAACATGGTTTGGTCTCACTTAATGGCTCAGCTGTCTACTCATTGACCTGGCCCACCCCATCAGAAGGTGTGGTAAGCCCAAGGAGATGGTCCTTTGGAAGGACTGGGTCTCATCCAGATGGGAAACAGCGTGGGATAACTATTGGGTGCTATTATAAAGATAAGCCAGCACTGGAAGGGCCACTTTAGTTGCTCTCAGGAGCGTCAATCAGTTGAAGCTGTCTGAAGTGCTCTTTTGAGATAAACCTGGCTCAGATCTTACCCATCTGTCTCAAATTGGCCAGGCTCCTTTCAAACTTATTTGTCATGAGTTGATGCCTGTGCTGTGGAACTTTGCTGACTACAGCAAGAATAATACATGAGATTTGAACACACTGACAGCCCAAAGATCATGAGGCAAGGATTTGCATATTCCACTGGCAGCAGGCTATTAGAAACGGAAGGAAAGTTAAGGGTTAAGGAGGAAGTATGTACAGTATTTACAAGGAATGAAGGTTTACATTACATTGAGAAATGCTTTGTCTGGCTGTTCCCTCTTCCCACAAAACTTCCATTCCCCCAAAGACATCCTTTTTTCTTCCTGAGAGGGTCCATTTGACTGCTTCAGCAGCCCTCCTTCACCATAGTCACCTGCTACTGGAGGTTCCACTACAATAGCATGAATTGATACAAAAGAAATCTCCATCTTCTCTATCTTATCCATAATTAGTGAGATACTTATTCACACCCCAAATAATATATGTATTCATAAACTTCAAGTAAAATGACCATTTTCATGTGAAATAAGTGTTATTCGCTTTTGAGTAGTGTGCCCGTATGCTATAGAAATGAATAGAGATTTCCAAATACATTTCATGCAGGTTTATTGTAATAAGTGGACAGAGAAGACACTGGCCTAGATGTTCCTCTGACCTGCCCCTCCTCATGCTTCTCTGCTGTAACTTGACCCCAGGTGCAGCGGAAGTTCAGCATAGTACACACTAATGCACAATTCCCCTGATGTTACAGATGTGGCCCAAGACCTGCATCAAGAGTACTCTAGTCCTTCGAGTTACCTTTGATCCATTAAATACAAGACAAATGCTCATCACAAAGACTTACATTGCACTCCACAGATGACGTTTTATACCTTGAAAGCAGGTCTCAGCGCAGACTATGTCTGGAGTTTACCCAGTTTCTAAAATGCCATAGCACTGTGATTATATCCTTTTTCATTAAAACAAAACTTACTACTTGTCCTGGTGCACATTACAATGGTACAATGATTGACAGACTGGAGAGCAGCAGGATACAAACAGAAAGTGATTGATTTAAATCCAGAAAACCACAACTTTCACTTTTAATAACATGACTATTGAATTAATTGAAATCATGTTTTGTTGCCTGGAGCCACTTTTTATTTTATTGATTACAATAGTGAAAAAATAAATGTGTAATAGTTCAACTTTTAAATGAGATTTTTAATTGGCTGAATACAGCATATGAATAAGGAAATTACTTTTGTCACACTTTCTCCATATTCGCCACAATAAATATTTCTTTCCCCATTGTAATAATGCTCACAAGTAAAATACTGCAGATGCTGTAAGTCTGAAATAGAAATTGACAGTGTTGGAAATACACAGCAGGTCTGGTGGTATCTCGAGAGAATTTGAATTGAGAAATTGAATTAACATTTCAGGTTGATTACCTCTTGTCAGCACTTTAAGATTTTGAAAGTGGAGAAGATTTTAAGCTAATAGAAAGTCAGCAAAAAGGAGAGAGAAAAGTGGTAAGAAATAAAGGAATGTTCTGACAAAAGGCAAGTAATCTGAAACTTCAACTGATACCTTCTCGACAGATGGTGTCGGACCTCTTGAGGAAGTCAGGTGTGTGAGATTGTTAAATATATTAGTTTAGATATTGTTATTGAAATGGACCATAAATATTCAGCTTTCACAATTTAAATGCGAGAATACCTGAGAATGTAATGGACTAAGAATGTATTTAAAAAGGACATTGCTGAGTTAAACTAGTTGTTGTGATGATAACCTGACAAACCAAGATTACCCACATGGAATATACAAAACTAGCTGCCTTGAAATTTCCACATCTCTAAGGTAATTGCCTCAAGAAATTTGTTTCTCTTGTTTTACTTAAACTTGTATGACAACTTCACATACTGGAGATGAAAGGTTACTGAATTAGCACCACAGAGGCTGGTGTCCTGTCACCAAGTCACCCCTTATTTACACGTGAAGAGTCTTTAACTGTAATACTGCCTCTTCAGAGTCAGTTCTTAGAACTTCTGACATTTCTCTTTTCATATGTCAGCCAAGGTTCCTGATTGGACCAGATTAACAGGGAATCAGGGAATTCATATTCTATGAGGTCCAGCTGGCTGACCACGTTACAATTACTATAGTTACCTGAGATGGTGTTCTGTTTAAAAAACACAACAAAGCTAGACATGGAATATACATGCCAACGATATTTTCACTAGTTTGCCTTAAGCATCAAGACAAGGGTAAATGAAAAGCAACGTGGACTAAGAACATCAAGGATAATGGAAGCTGTCCTCTCTATTTCTCTCTCTCAATCTCACTTGAGTTCAGAAACTAGTTGATGAAAAATTACTTGGAACAATGATTCACTAAGAATTCCAGGGTTCTGAAACTTTATAGTTGTGGTGGAAACAGGACAGCACTTAACAGTTGGGACTCAGTTTCATTCTCTGAACCTAAAATACCATAAACTGCAACTGCCTTTATTTTCCAGTATGAGCCCATTTGTCGAGAGGTGCGAGGGAGGAGCAAAGGACTTCAGGGAAGGTTTCACGTGGATGAAATCTGAAAAGTGACTACAGAGAGTTAGGTTGGAAGCTGAAGAGCAGGATGAGTAGAGTAGTGATCTCAGGATTGTTACCGGTGCCACGTGATAGTGAGATGATGAACAGTCAGCGAATGCAGCTTAACACGTGGCTGCGAGGCTGGTGCAGGAGTGAGGGCTTCAGATACCTAGACCATTGGGATGCCTTCTGAGGAAGGTGGGACCAGTACATGAAGGACAGGTTGCACCTGAACTGGAGGGGCACAAATATCCTGGGTGGGAGATTGCTCATGTGATTCGGGAGGGTTTAAACTAATTTAGCAGGGGGGTGAGAATCAGAGTCACATGTCTAAGAGGGGGTCAGTTGCAGACGGGGCAGTGACAGGATATATTGAATCTATCAGGAAGGTTTCTCACACGATGAAACAAAGGGATCGGTCAAAGTGTGTTTGCTTTAATGCAAGGAGTGTCTGAAATAAGAGTGACGAACTTAGAGCATGGATCAGTACTTGGGGCTATGATGTTGTAGCCATAACGGAGACGTGGGTTTCACAGGGGCAGGAGTGGTTGCTTGATGTTCCAGGGTTTAGAATGTTTAAAAAGAACAGGGAGGATGGAAAAAGAGGAGGAGGTGTAGCATTGTTAATCAGAGAGTGCATCACAGCTACAGACATGAAGGTTGTTGAGGAAGGTTTATCCACTGAGTCAGTATGTGTGGAAGTCAGGAACAGCAAGCGAACAGTCACCGCATTGGGAGTTTTCTACAGATCACCTAATAGCAGTAGAGAGATTGAAGATCTCATAGGCGGGCAATTCTGGAAAAATGAGGAAGTAGCAGGGTTGTTGTTATGGGTGATTTCAACTTTCCCAACATTGACTGGAGCCTCCTTAGTGCAGATGGTTTGGATGGAGCCGTTTTTGTCAGATGTGTTTCGGGGGGTTTCCTTACTCAGTATGTAGATAGACTGACGAGAGGAGAGACCATTTTTGGATTTGGTGCTCGACAATGAGCCAGGGCAGGTGTCAGATCTCGCGGTGGGAGAGCACTTTGGTGAAAGTGATCACAACTGCCTCACATTTAGCATAGCGTTGGAGAGTGAAAGGAGCAGTTAGCGAGGGAAGATATTTAATTGGGGAAAAGGAAATTATGACGCTATCAGACAGGAGTTGGGAAGTACAGACTGGGTATCTGGATTAGTGGTACTGGAAGAGCACAGCAGTTCAGGCAGCATCCAAGGAGCAGTAAAATCGACATTTCGGGCAAAAGCCCTTCATCAGGAATAAAAGCAGAGAGCCTGAAGTGTGGAGAGATAAGCTAGAGGAGGGTGGGGGTGGGGAGAAAGTAGCATAGAGTACAATAGGTGAGT
>NC_057712.1:20530740-20536940 GCF_004010195.1 Chiloscyllium plagiosum | reverse complement strand
TCTCCCCACCCCCACCCTCCTCTAGCTTATCTCTCCACGCTTCAGGCTCTCTGCCTTTATTCCTGATGAAGGGCTTTTGCCCGAAATGTCGATTTTACTGCTCCTTGGATGCTGCCTGAACTGCTGTGTTCTTCCAGCACCACTAATCCAGATATCTGGTTTGCAGCATCTGCAGTCATTGTTTTTACCAAGTACAGACTGGGAGCAATTGTTCCACAAAGAGGGCACAGCAGACATGTGGAGACTAGTTAAGGAGCAGTTGTTGTGAGTGATGCACCAGTTTGTTCCTCTGAGACAGGTAAGAAGGGGTAGGATTAAGGAACCTTGGATGATGAGAACAGAGGAACTTCTGGTCAAAAGGGAGAAGGTAGTTTACGTAAGGTGGAGGATGCAAGGATCTAGCACAGCTTTAGAGGATTACAGGCTTGCTAGAAAGGAGCTCAAAAATGGACTGAGGGGAGCCAAGAGGGGGCATGAAAAAGGCTTGGCAAGAAGTATTAGGGAGAACCCAAGGGCATTTTACTCATACATGAGGAATAAGAGAATGATCAGAGAGAAGGTTGGGCCAATCAGGGATAGCGGAGGGAACTTGTGCGTGGAGTCTCAGCAGATTGGGAAAGCCCTAAATGAGTTTTTTGCTTCAGTTTTCACCAAGGAAAGGGAACTTGTTGTAAATGAAAACTTAGTGGAGCTGGGATACAGTCTTGACTAGATCAAGATTGATGAGGTTGATGTGCTAGAAGGTTTGGAAAACATTAAGATTGATAAGTCCCCAGGGCCAGAGCAGATTTATCCTAGGCTGCTCTGGGAAGTGAGAAAAGAGGTTGCTAAGCCATTGGCGAGGATATTTGCCTCCTCAATCTCCACAGGAGTTGTACCAGAGGATTGGAAGGAGGCGAATGTTGTTCCTCTTTTCAAGAAGGGTAATAGGGAAACCCCTGGCAATTACAGACCAGTCAGTCTTGCGTCTGTGGTCAGCAAAGTTTTGGAAAGAATTCTGAGGGATAGGATTTATGACTATTTGGCAAGGGATAGTGTGATTAAAGGCAGTCAGCATGGCTTTGTGAGGGGCAGGTCATGCCTCACAAAGCTTATTGAGTTCTTTGAGGAGGTGTCAAGACAGGTCAATGATGGTCGAGCAGTGGATGTGGTGTATCTGGACTTCAAAAAGGCATTTGATAAGGTTCCCCCTGGTAGGCTCATTCATAAAGTCAGGAAGTATGGGATACAGAGAGATTTGGCTATCTGGATTCAGAATTGGCTGGCTGACAGAAGGCAGAGAGTAATTGTAGATGGAAAGTATTCTGCCTGGAGGTCAGTGTTGAGTGGGGTCCCGCAGGGCTCTGTTCTTGGGCCTCTGCTCTTTGTAGTTTTATAAATGACTTAGAAGAGGAGGTTGAGGGGTGGGTTAGGAAATGCAGATGACACAAAGGTTGGAGGTGCCATTGATAGTATAGAGGGCTACTGCAGGCTGCAGCGTGACATAGACAGGATGGAGAGCTGGGCTGAGAAATGGCAGATGGAGTTCAACCTGGATAAATGCGAAGTGATGCATCTTGGAAGGTCAAACACGAATGCTGAATATAGGATTAAAGGCAAGATTCTTGGCAGTGTGGAGGAACAGGGATCTAGGTGTGCAAGTACATAGATCCCTCAAAATTGCCACCTAAGTGGATAGGGTTGTTAAGAAAGCATATGGAATTTTGGCTTTCATTAACAGGGGGACTGAGTTAAGAGCCGCGAGGTTTTGCTGCAGCTCTATAAGTCCCTGGTGAGACCACACTTGGAATATTGTGTCCAGTTCTGGTCACACTGCCATAGGAAAGATACAGAGGCTTTGGAGAGAGTGCAAAGAAGGTTTACCAGGATGCTGCCTGGACTGGAGGGCTTGCGTTATGTAGCGAGGTTGAATAATTTCGGACTTTTCTCTCGGGAGAGAAGGAGGAAGAGAGGAGATCTGATCGAGGTGTACAAAATAATGAGTGGAATAGATAGCGTCAATAGCCAGGGACTTTTCTCCAGGGCAGGATTGACTGGTACGAGAAGTCATAGTTTGAAGATATGAGGAGGAAGGTATAAAGGAGATGTCAGAGGTAGGTTCTTTACGCAGAGAGTTGTGAATGCATGGAATGAGTTGCCAGCTGTGGTGAAGGAAACAGAGTCATTGGGGACATTTAAGCGACTGCAAGACAGTAGTCATCTTAATGCTTCATTTGTGCTGGCACATATAGGTAATCTGCCTTTGAAAGAGCTTACATGAGACTCAAAAGGTATATCACAAATATTGTAGATGAAAATGGTGGAATTTCCTTTCCTAATATCAGTAATAATTAATTCCTCGTACTTCACAACCACACAACAAGATGCTGAGAATACAGGCCTCATAAACCAGCATCTTCATCTTATGGTTCAGCCCATTGTTTCTCCCCTTCTCCCCTTGTTTCTTGAGTTGGCCAAAGGTGATTTCTCTTTTCCCTATGCTGATGACATTATAAATTGTCAAAATATAAAAGTGAGTACAAATACTTTTAAATCAGTTCTGCAAGCTTTTGCTGACTTTTTAAATCTAACAACAAGTAAACGTTGTGAAGAAAATAATTTAGCAGATGAATTCAGCATCTAGGGGAATCCATAGATAATTTAATTCATGACATTTACAGATTAATGGAAAACTAATATGGAATTTGGAATCGGAGTTAATAAGAGACTTGTTTTTTGCTATAATTGATGGGAGTTTGCCAGATGAATTACAATACAAAAGAAATTTAAATCTGAAGAAAGTTTTCCAAATTCTTCTGGAAACAGACAAATCCTGAGACATGAATGGAAACCTTATCTTAGGGGAGGAATAGAACCTATCCACTTTGTAATGTGCAGACACTCGAATTAGACACATGACAAGAAATGGCCAAACAACAGGTACCACAAATTGGTATCAGTGCTGTGAAACAAAAGATTCATGATCATCAGCAATACCTAGCCCTGACAAAAGAAATGTATATCTGTAAAGCCATAGACAACTTGCAAAAGATAGAATATGTTCATAGAACAGATTTGGAGGTACTGGTGTTGGATTGGGTGGACAAAGTTAAAATTCACACAACACCAGGTTATAGTCCAACAGGTTTATTTGGAAGCTAGTGAAAATGATACACATTAGAAATGATACACAATAAAATCTGAAGGAAAATCGATAATCGAAATTACATGAGTTTGACAGAATGTGTTGATATCAATAGACATTGCATTGATTTTAAGCCTGGTACAAGGAGCAACTCTTCCTGTATTATAAAATTGAATATCATGGCTGAAGAAACAGACATTACAACCAACAACAATGAAATTATATTGTCCAAGTGGCATATCTCTCAAGATTAATGGTATGTGCTAACTCATTTTGCAACTGAAAGAGTTTAGAATGGATATAAGACATACAATCAAGACTTTTCATTTTTGACTCTGCACACATGCATTGGCCTCAACTTCCTTGAAGTAGCAGAAGATATTGATCTACTTCCAAGAGATCCAATAAACTACACCTTATCAACACAAGAATCTTAATTAAAGTGGGTCTTAACATAAAAGTTCTTGCGTTAACAAGGTGTAGTTTGTTGAATGATATCAATCAGATACAAATTACATTGGTAAGATATAACTTTTTACAATGACTGTGAAGAACCCTTTGGATGTAGCTCTATACTCACAAGATATTCTGCCTTATGCCCACTCAAGATTGTATGGCATCAAATTTGGTAGAGCTTAATGCAGTGTCCAATATTAAACCTTTCATAATGATTGCTTATGCAACATCTAATCACCAGGCATCTCCCTCATAGTTCTTGTTTATATTTTCATAAAAATAATTATTCCATTTATCATTACCCCATCTCCTTGCAAGTCCATGACTTCATGTGTTCAGTTTCCTTGTGGTCTCATAGTTTGTCCTAAGCTCTCTTTCTTAGGGCTTGGAAGGTTGGTAGGATTTTGAGTTGAGGAATGTGACAGCATTCCATTTTTTGACCCTGGCTGGTCTGTGAAGTCTTTCTCCACTGGAGAGCCCTCTTACGTTTGAAAGTCCTTTCCTGAGGATGTTATTCTTTGTAGTCAATCAATTTCCTTCTTTGAAGGAGCTTTCATTTCTTAAATTTCTCACATGAAAGATGACTGCTCAGTAGAAAATTGTACTTGCGTCTTTGCTAAATTTCTGAGGCATATAATTTATTTTTCTGAATCTGTGGACATTGTTTTTGTTTCTTGACAGTCATGTGCAGTTCATTTTAATTTTGGGCAAGCAAATCTTTATTTTCAGTCATCCGATTCATCTATACTGAAGTACATCAACTCATTATTTTAAACTTGATGTTTTAATTTGGCCTCTGTGATTCCTGTACTGGTGCACCAGGCATTTCCCCACAGTTATCTATGGTTGAGGAGAACTGTTGCTGAACTAAGGACATTCTGGTGAGTTAGTGAAGAAATTGTGGTGCCCCTACCAGAGAATAGCAAGATGGGAGATTTCAAAACTAGGGGGCATATTTTTAAGGTGGGAGAAGAAAGATTTAAAAAGGTCATGAGGGGCAACTTTTTTACATAGGGAGTGGTTCGTTTGTGCAATGAATTGCCAGAGGAAGTGGTGGATGTAGGTACAGTGACAACATTTCAAACATTTTTGGATAAATATTTGAATAAGAAAGGTTTGGAAGGATATGGGCCAAATGCAGGCAAGTAGGATTAGTTTGGTTTGGGAAACTGGTTGGAGTGGACTGGTTAGACCAAAGAGTCTGTTTCCATGGTGATATGACACTAGTTGTTTTTCATTACCACTGTAGTGTACATAGGCCCTTAGACCAAACAAAGAAGGGGGAATGGTAACAGCATCCTTCTACCCACAAAAACCACACTTTCAACTTTCTGCTTTCACTTTATGTTGTCTCTCTCAGTCATCACAACCAGGTCTAACTGATGCCACACTGTCAATGGTTAATAGAAACACATAATCAACCATTTAACAATTGATCACAATGGATAGAATAAAATATGTATTGAAAATTAAATAGACAGGGAATCCAGATTGGTAATAACTTGAAGCTATCAGAACAATGATCAGAGGCAGTAAAGCAAATCAGGTGCCAGGATCTTTGAAAAGGTCACCACTGAGCCAAAATAATGAGGCAATCATGCCCCTCATAAACAATCAGTATGATCTCACTTGGAATATGCAGAGCAATTCTGTTCCCCACGATACAGAAAAGGCTATTGCAAATAATGAAGGGATATAGATCAGGACAAACAGGACCACAAACAAGATGATGAAATTGGATCATGAAGAATGATGAACATTTTGTCTCTGGAAAAGTGGAAGTTGGAAAGTAATAAGGTTGGTTTTTCCAGTATTCTAAAGGGACGAAGGACAGAGAGAATGATAAGCTGCTCCTTCTAGCCAGAAGAAACAGAGGTCTCATCCAGGAAGAAAGTAACTTCAAAACAAGTTTGTGAAACTTATTTCACTGAATCAGCAGCAAATCTATAAAACAAGTTGATTTGAACAACAGTAGCAGCAGGAAGTGTTGACACATTCAAATGTAAATTAGATGGATTTCTTTCAGAAAGTAATATCTTGGGATATGGCCTTTAAATCATTTTAGAAATTCTATATGGCAAGTACAGCATGTTTGGAAGAAACTTGCGAAGATCTTTGCATCCTCGCCCTCCACTGGAGTCGTACCTGAGGACTGGAGAGAGGCAAATGTAATTCCTCTCTTCAAGAAAAGAAATAGGGAAATCCCTGGCAATTACAGACCAGTCAGTCTCACGTTTGTCGTCTGCAAGGTGCTAGAAAGGATTCTGAGGGATAGGATTTATGACCATCTGGAAGAGCATGGCTTGATTAAATGCAGTCAACACAGCTTTGTGAGGGGCAGGTCATGCCTCACAAACCTTAAAGAGTTCTTTGAGGACATGACTAGAAAATTTGATGAGGGTCGAGCTGTGGATGTGGTGTATATGGACTTCAGCAAGGCATTTGATAAGGTTCCCCATGGTAGGCTCATTCAGAAGGTCAGGAGGAATGGGATACAGGGGAACTTAGCTGTCTGGATAAAGAATTGGCTGGCCAACAGAAGACAGCGTGTGGTAGTAGAAGGAAAATATTCTCCTGGAAGTCTGTGGTGAGTGGTGTTCCACAGGGCTCTGCCCTTGGG
>NC_057712.1:20494123-20530573 GCF_004010195.1 Chiloscyllium plagiosum | reverse complement strand
ATTGGGTTTAAGAGTCGTGAGATCTTGTTGCAGATTTATAAAACTTTGGTTAGACCGCACTTGGAATACTGCGTCCAGTTCTGGTCGCCCTATTATAGGAAAGATGTGGATGCTTTGGAGAGGGTTCAGAGGAGGTTTACCAGGATGCTGCCTGGACTGGAGGGCTTATCTTATGAAGAGAGGTTGACTGAGCTCGGACTTTTTTCATTGGAGAAAAGGAGGAGGAGAGGGGACCTAATTGAGGTATACAAGGTAATGAGAGGCATAGATAGAGTCGATAGCCAGAGACTATTTCCCAGGGCAGAAATGACTAACACGAGGGGTCATAGTTTTAAGCTGGTTGGAGGAAAGTATAGAGGGGATGTCAGAGGCGGGTTCTTTACACAGAGAGTTGTGAGAGCATGGAATGTGTTGACAGCAGCAGTTGTGGAAGTAAGGTCATTGGGGACATTTAAGAGACTACTGGACATGCATATGGTCACAGAAATTTGAGGGTGCATACATGAGGATCAGTGGTCGGCGCAACATCGTGGGCTGAAGGGCCTGTTCCATGCTGTACTGTTCTATGTTCTATGTTCTATGTTCCAAACTGATGGATTTGCACCAACAGTTGCCAAAATCTTTCAGGACTGACAATTTCCTGACCCCATATCCAGGTTGTATCCACCAGTTGATAAAGTTTGTTTGTTATGGTTAGTCAATAAATTTATTTTTCTTATGTCCTGTAACTACCCCAAGAGGAGAAGGCAATCCAGATGGACTTGCACTTTTTTATTGTTTAATTATTCCTGTGTTACTAGACCTAGACTTTCTCCTCTAAGGAACCAGCAATGATCTTTTTAAAAGGCGGTCTTTGGTTTCGTTTCATAAATGTACTAATTCTGTATGAAAAATGAATGCTTCCTTATAGCTAAAATAAATTCCAGATTTTAAATTTTTTTTTAAACAACCTGTTCAGACATGTATGACTTACCTCTGGAGCAGGTAGAACCTGAACTGGACTTGTTGACCCAGAGTTGGGGACACCACCATCGCAGCACAAGAGCATCTTGCAGATTTCATAGGCTTGCCCCACCAACCTAATCCATTTCAAATAATTCCTCTAAACTGAACCTGATCATCTCTTTAATTAGTTAGAAACTTCAAACAGGGGTAGTATGGTGCCCCAGTGGTTAGCACTGCTGCCTCATAGCTCCAGGGACCCGGGTCTGATTCCACACTTGGATGACTGTCTGTTTGGAGTTTTGATGTGGACGTGTCGGTGTTGGGCTGGGATGGACAAGGTTAAAGGTCCCACAACACCAGTTTATAGTGCAATAGGTTTATTTGGAAGTACTACCTGATGAAGAAGCAGTGCTCCAAAAGCTATTGCTTCCATATAAACCTTCTGGACTACAGTCTGGTGTTGGGTGTTTGGAGTGTGCACATTCTGCCCATAACTGCATGGGTTTCCTCCAGGTGCTCTGGTTTTGTCCCACAGTCCAAAGATGTGCAGGTTAGGTGGATTGCCCGTGCTAAATTGCCCATAGTGTCCAAGGATGAGCAGGCTAGGTGGATTAGAAATGGGAAAATGCAAGGCTATGGTGATAGTGTAGATCTGGGTGGGATGCTCTTCATAGGATCATTGTGGTCTCAATGGGCCGAGTGGAATGCTTCTACACTGTAGGGATTCTACAAAGTATCTACAAATTACATTCCAACAAATTTGGATTTCTCCAGAGCCTTACAAACTTCTGCATTGCAGACCACCTTGTTGGAAAAACACTACAGATAACACTGGAGACAAATACTTGGTTTAGGGAGTGGTAGTTGTTTGCTTATTAAATGTGCATAAGCTGTAAAATGCAAAATAATTAGGGCTTTAGGTCATATTGCGAACATCACTGAGAATAAATTGAGGAACACGATACTATAAAGATTCTAAGACCATATAAACTAAACTCACAACATCTAACCTACTCAGAGAATGGCCAAAGGTGATCCAGCTGCAGAAGATAGATAGATTTGTTTTTCATTAAGGGAATTGGAATTATGGAAATGCTGAACAATGGTCCGAGGTTTCTATACAGATTAGAATGGTCTCAGCCATCTGGAGAAATGTCCAGCAATGTAGGAAGAAGATCAATGATCTTATTCCAGGGTAATTGCGAAGTTCTTCTCTCTAATCTGTCACTTTCATTCTGTCATTGCTGCTGTACCCACCTCCCACCATGGGACATATTCTGCTAATCTCATTACTTCCTGCAACACCTTCCCTCGGTTGCTCTCACCGTGCCAAACCCCGACATCACTAACCCTGCATGCTGTCTGCACTGCCTACTCATTTGCTTGGAACACCTCCCCACCTGCAACAAAAGTAAAAGCAGTCCCACTCACTTTCACCTCCTGTAATAACTACATCGGTTTCATTCCAACATGGAGGTAACACCCAGTACGGAAGCAGTCAAGCTTGGTGGTAGATTGAGCAAAATTTGGCTCATCCTTTATATGGAGAGCATTCTGATTCTGACCCCCCATGTGTTTGACTGGCTGTGTCTAAGCCCCTGACTGGTATCGGAGACTGACCTTGACTTACTGTGCGACCTTGACTCCTAGAGCGAACGTCATCCCCAATAACATAACTGATGCCTGCTGAAAACCATGCAAATTTCTTGCCTTTACGCCTACACTGAATGGAAATACAAGACAGAAGTAACATGAGCCCGGTATCTCTAGCTTAGGGGGCAAATCGCAAAAGGAACAGGCAAGGCAATGCAAGACTGGCATACACCAATGTTCGTGGATGTGGGGTACATAAGACTGTATTTTAAGGTATTGGTGCCTGGTCTCTAACGTGGAAGTCATTCAAAACAAGTAATGAACTGAATTTGTCAGGTGCCTGTTTTGGTTTCCATATTAAATTTTCTTGACATCGAGCTTGTTTGGTAGGATAGAAAGTTAATTATTAACCTGGCACATTAAGCTATCAAAAGTTGTTTAAGAAAGAATAATCCCCCCTTAACTGACATATTGCTGCTGCCTAACAAGAATCTAGCTACATGTTAAAAGCAGAGAAGATGCAGCAAGTTGCTCCCAGAGTGATTTGGGCCTCACTGGATTTCTCCTCTGATTTGTTACTGTAGCCTGCTCAAACTCTGGTAAGATTCTGCTAGCAATTATAGTTTGCCAAATATTGATCACTAAATCTCATGTATACAGATTGTTTGTGGGATCCTTATATTACACATGATATCAATAAGACAAAGAGTAGAAAGGCAGTAGGAGTATACTTAAGAAGGAAATCAGGAGGGCAAAAAGGGGACAGGCGATGGCTTTGGCAAATAGAGTTAAGGAAAATCCAAAAGGTTTTTACAAATATATTAAGGAAAAAAGAGTAACTAGGGAGAGAATAGGGCCCCTCAAAGATCAGCAATGCGACCTTTGTGTGAAGCCGCTGGAGATGGGGGGGATATTAAACAAGTATTTTGCATCAGTGTTTACTGTGGAGAAGGACATGGAAGATATAGAATGGGGAAATAGATGGCGACATCTTGAGAAATGTCCATATTACAGAGGAGGAAGTACTGGATGGCTTGAAAGTGGATAAATCCCCAGGACCTAATAAGGTGTACCCTAGAACTCTGTGGGAAGCTAGGAAAGTGATTGCTGCGCTCCTTTCTGAGATATTTGTACCCTCGATAGTCACAGGTGAGGTGCCGGAAGACCGGAGGTTGGCTAACATGGTGCCACTGTTTAAGAAAGGTAGTAAGGACAAGCTAGGGAACTATAGACCAGTGAGCCTGACCTCGGTGGTGGGCACGTTGTTGAAGGGAATCCTGAGGGACAGGATTTACATGTATTTGGAAAGGCAAGGACTGATTAGGGGTAGTCAACACGGCATTGTGTATGGGAAATCATATCTCACAAACTTGATTGAGCTTTTTGAAGAAGTAACAAAGAGGATTGATGAGGGCAGAGCAGTAGACAAGATCTATATGGACTTTGGTAAGGCGTTCAATAAGGTTCCCCATGGGAGACTGGTTAGCAAGGTTAGATCTCACAGAATACAGGGAGAACTAGCCATTTGGATAAAGAACTTGCTCAAAGGTAGAAGACAGAGGGTGCTGGTGGAGGGTTTGTTTTTCAGACTGGAGATCTGTGACCAGTGGAGTGTCACAAATATTGGTGCTGGGTCCACTACTTTTCATCATTTACGTAAATGATTTGCATGTGAGCATACGAGGTATAGTTAGTAAGTTTACTGATGACTATAAAATTGGAGGTGTAGTGGACAGCGAAGAAGGTTACCTCAGATTACAACGGGATCTTGATCAAATGGGCCAATGGGCTGAGAAGTGGTTGATAGAGTTTAATTTAGATAAATGTGAGGCTGCATTTTGGGCAAATAAATCTTAGCAGGACTTATACACTTAATGATAAGGTCCTTAGGAGAGTTGCTGAACAAAGAGACCTTGGAATGCAGGTTCATAGCTCCTTGAAAGTAGAGTCGCAGGTAGATAGGATAGTGAAGAAGGCATTTGGTATGCTTTCCTTTATTGATCAGAGTATTGAATACAGGAGTTGGGAGGTCATGTTGCGATTGTACAGGACATTGGTTAGACCACTTTTGGAATATTGCGTGCAATTCTGGTCTCCTTTGGGTGGCACGGTGACTCAGTGGTTAGCACTGCTGCCTCACAGCAATAGGGTCCCAGGTTTGATTCCAGCCTCAGGTGACTGTCTGTGTGGAGTTTGCACATTCTCCCCGTGTCTGCGTGGGTTGCCTCCGAGTGCTCCGGTTTACTCCTACAGTCACAAAAGATGTGCAGGTCAGGTGAATGGGCCATGCTAAATTGCCCATAGTGTTAGGTGCATTAGTCAGAGGGAAATGGGTCTATGTGGTTACTCTTCAGAGGGTCGGTGTGGACCGGTTGGGCCAAAGTGCCTGTTTCCACACTGTAGGGAGTCTAATCCAATCTAATCCTTCTTATTGGAAGGATGCTGTAAAACTTGAAAGTGTTCAGAAAAGATTTACAAGGATATTGCTAGGGTTGGAGGATTTGAGCTATAGGGAGATGCTGAACAGACTGGGGCTGTTTTCCCTGAAGCATCAGAGGCTAAGGGATGACCTTTTAGAGGTTTATAAGACCATGAGGGACATGGATAGAATAAATAAGCAAGGTCTTTTCCCCAAGGTAAGGGAGACCAGAACTAGAGGGCATAGGTATATGGTGAAAGGACAAAGATTTAAAAGGGACCTAAAGGGCAACCTTTTGATGCAGATGGTGGAGCATGTATGGAATGAGCTGCCAGAGGAAGTGGTGGAGGCTGTTACAATTACAACATTTGAAAGGCATCTGGATGGGTACATGAATAGGAAGGATTTAGAGATATAGGCCAAATGCTGCCAAAGGGACTAGATTAATTTAAGCCTGGATAAATTGGACTGAAGGATTTGTTTCCATGCTGTACAACTCTATGACTCTATGCAGCAGAAACCCTCTGGCAATGCCAAAATAGGTGGTAGCCACACACACAAACTACCAAAGACCTTTTTTTTCAAAACAGGAGCATCAACAATCTTTCTTGCTAAAGACAATCAACATTTGAACAAACTGTCAAATGAAGTAGTCACTGCTGCAGCACTTGAAGAACACACCTTTAGATGATTTTCATGTAAATATTTTCATTATCAGAACTAGCATTTCCAGTTTTGCTAGCACTACCTAGATAACTGCTGGCAGAAGATAGACATTCATCTGTGATGCTGGCACAGCTAAAACAGGAACAGATGTTTTGTGAATTGATTAGTCCCTAGGAATTGAATTTAAGATTGACCAGATATAACACTGCTAAACCTAGCCAGTCAACCAAAGAAAGATGTGATTTATTCCTCATAGCTTAAAAAAATGCCGAAGTCACTGCACCTCTTAATACTGAAAAAGCTATAATAATATGTATAGCTTTAATTTATTTCAGTGTGGACCATACCGGAGAGGGATATTGCATGGGTTTACATGATTCACTACCCATTGATTGTGATTGTAATTTAACCCACTCAGGCTAAGTGGTAAAGGTTTACGTGAGGATGCACATTTTATACACCACATAATTTTACAAACCATCGACTTCAGTTGCAAGCTTGCCCCATTCCTCGCTGGGGGAGGGTTAGGAAATACCTTTGAATTTCTAAATTTCAATGCATGCTGCCTGAAAAATGTATTAAGAGGAAACCAGCTTTTGATAGAGAAAAAAGGAAATATTTAGGAATACTAGATGATATCATAGGAGCTAGTTACAGAGATATTATGGGAGAGATTGGCTGCCTGCATTCTGACTCATTTGGCAAGTCGAACAAAAAGAGGGCAGGAGAGAAAACAAATGGCTGACTTTGGAAAGTGAGTTTAAATCCAACCCAGTCAGGCATGGTGAAAGTTCCCTTTCTCTTAAAAAGTGTGTAGGTCCCCTATGAAATGAATGGGCTACTACAACACACTTTCTCAGCGAAATGGGGGTATAGCACCACATTGCACGTGACAGGATCATGTAAGTAATCAAAAATTCTTCTTGAAGGTGACTGATGTGGAAAGTAGAAATATTAATAGATACAATGAAAGGTTGTTTTCAAATGAGTAAGACAAATCACGCGACGTAATACAGTGTGATTCACTTTGTATCCTTCTGTATTATGATCAAGTTAGAAGTGATTGATTCTTACATTGTGTATTAAGGTGGAAAAGAAACTGTTTAAAGATATATTAGTTATAATGAAATTTAGACCATGTAAACCTGAACACTAAAAGATTAAAAGGTGCTAAATATTAACGATTGCCAACAATGTATGTTAAAAAAGAACAGTTTTATTTCCAGCATTGTTTCTTATACCTTAAGTAACAAAAGAACACGAAAAATATAAATAAGCGAACACTACAATCTCAATGCCAGCACTTATTTAATACCTCTGATAAAGATCTCAAACTCCACTAATAAATACATGGTGAAATGGACTGACTTCTATTATGCAGGTAATTAACTTCAAAACTGCATTTTAAAAATAAACTTCTAGTTTTGATACCTGAAAGACGTGGTACACACATCTGATCTTCCTCAGGTTCCCAGCATGTCTCCTTAATTTACAGGTGCTACTTGTCTGAGCAAGCCTGAAGCGTGGAAAGGAGAACTTTCACTGTCACTCAATGTCACCAAGGCAAAGAACATGCTGGGAAGGTTTTCTCTGATATTATTTCAGGAAAATTAGTAATCTGTTCTTTTGGAGCCCTTTTTTTCTATAGCAGCCATGCAAAAGATAAAAAAATACACATTATATTTGATGTCCACACACAACAGCAACAAAAGAAAATGATGAGCTTGCCTTGTGCTTATCAAATATTTCTACAATATATCAAAACTTAAATCATGAAAGTATTTGAAAAAGACTGAATATAAAAACATTATGGTCTCTCATAGGTTCCAATTTCATATGATGGTTTTTTAAAGCAACTTATAAAGTGCAGGAAGGAAATGGTAATCTAAAAGGTTTTATTTTATTGGTAAGCAGTGGAATTAATTAAAAATATAAACTAAATATCCAATAGCATTATAATGGTTCCAACATCCTGCACTGGTTAAATGTCTACAAACTGCACGTAACTTGTAGTTTTACTTAACAAATCTGTCCAAGCCTAGACAAAGCTGTTCCTGCTAAGTTGCATTCACTTGTGATGCAGTCATTTGGCACTACAGAGACAGCACCCCATATTACCGCTTGTATATGCCTAACAGAATTGTACAAACTGCTGACACAGTTCCTTGTGTGTTTTAAATACACTGAGCACTTGTAATCTGCTTTATCCCAAACTTGTTTTATGACTTATTAATGAATGGATCTGGTGATGTCACTGTATTGGATTATACAAAGCAGGGTCAGCAATAACACGTAACAAGTCTGATCACATTTTCAGACTTTGCTGCCCTCTTTTGACAAATATTATTTTAACAAGAATAGCATGTACACATTTTACAATTATCTTGATAATAATACATTTTAAAACCTTCAGACTCAAGTTTGTGAACGTGACAGTTCCTATTTATTTCTTTTGTTGAAAGGTGAAGGTAACGTTTTGGAAAGGAAAATAAATTTGAACCAGACATTATGTTTGTACGATGCCATGGCTCTCAAAGGACCGTAGGCATCTCAGTCCATTATCACTGAATCATAGAGCCCCCACAGAGTGGAAACAGGCCATTCAGCCCATCAAGTCCAACTCTCTGAAGTGCATCACACCCAGACCTATCCCCCTACCTTATCCCTGTAATCCTGCATTTCCCATGGCTAACCCACCTTGC
The DNA here is from genome assembly GCF_004010195.1 of Chiloscyllium plagiosum. Lineage (NCBI taxonomy): Eukaryota > Metazoa > Chordata > Chondrichthyes > Orectolobiformes > Hemiscylliidae > Chiloscyllium > Chiloscyllium plagiosum. Next base: position 20,522,248 of record NC_057712.1, on the reverse strand, counting down.
CTGCACACCACTGGACACCATGGGGAAACTTAGCATGGCCAATCCACCCAACCTGCACATCTTTGGATTGTGGGAGGAAACTGGAGCACCCAGACAAAACCCTCACAGACACAGGCCAATGTGCAAACTCCACACAGACAATAGTCCGAGGGTGGAACCGAACCCGGTCTCTGGCGCTGTGAGGCAGCAGTGCTAAGAAAGAGACAATTAGTTATCTATAGCTTAAGATAACCATTTCGCAAGAGTGGGGTTAGATAAAGAGGCAGTCTCTGTGAACTACCACCACCAATACAAGGATTGGACTCCAAATCATGAACTCATACTGTTTGCTTTATTCTGCACCACATTCTAGTCTTTTAGTTAACTGAGCTAGCCTCTTCTTCCTTCACTAAATCACTCTGAATTTACTTGCCATGATGTTGAGTTTCCGTCATGTCACCAAAGAACTGTATTTGCAATTTTTGAGTGGATTTTGAGTTAGGTCCTGTTTTCAACAGATTTTATTCATGCTCAATAGCATATATTAAAATATATTTTAGAACATTGTGGAATATTGTGTCCAGTTCTGGTTGCCCAGTTATATGAATTAAGTTGGAGAGTTATTAAGCTGGAGAGGGTTCAGAAGAGATTTACCAAGATGTTGCCGGGTATGGGAAGTTTGAACTATAAAGAAAGGTTGGATAGGCTGGGACCTTAAAGAGGTTTATAAAATTATGAAAGATAAAGATAGGGAAAATTGTAGGTGTCTCTTCTATAAGATGCAGGATTTCATGAGGAGGGGGCACATTTCTTTTTTTTTTATATAGATATTTTTATTAGAAATTTAACATTTTTACAAGTTTACAAAAATAAACAAAACTCTCAGATATAAACATTGATATACAATTAGCTCAAATATACAATAGCCAAAATTTGACAACAAAAAAAAACAAAAAAAAACAAAACAAAACAAAACAACAACAAAAAAAAACCCCCAAAAAAAAACAAACAGACAAAACTCAACTATCTACTAATTTAACCTACAACTAACCAGGGTGTATATTTAAGTCTCTTACATGCTCGGGATGTGTTAACATCAGATATGATAAAACCCGTATTCGTGCGGGATTCCTCCCCCGAGGGGCCGCGGACCAGCCAGGTCTGTAGTCTCAATTAAATAAAAGCCCTTATTAGGATAGCCGAAATATCTGTATTTATGTAATTCAAAAAGGGCTGCCATATTTTATAAAATAATTCGGTCTTTCGGTGCACCATATTTGTAAGGAAGTCAAGGGGAATACATTCCATAATTAATCTGTGTCATTTTAACTTAGGATAAAGTTGCTTAAATGTAGCTTAAATGTAATATTAAACCACTAATTCAGTTACTCAACTATTATAAATGATTTATAAATGATTTGGTGAGCTTGGTAGGGGGTAGGTGACCCACTGTGCCCAAGTCTTGGGAGGAGCACTATAGACTCAGTCTTACTGGGTCGCCGCCATCTTGGATCCCCCCCAGGGGGCACATTTCTAAGGTGAGAGGAGAGAGTTTAAAAAAGACATGGGGGCAATTTTTTATACAAAGGGTGGTTCGCATGTGGAATGAACTTCCTGAGGAAGTGATGGATGTGGGCACAGTTACAACATTTAAAAGACACTTAGATAAATACAAGAATAGGAAAGGTTTGGAGGGATATGGGCCAGGAACAGGCAGGTGGAACTAGTTTAGTTTGGGATTATGTTTGCCATGGACTTTTAGGATGGAAAGGTCTGTTTCCATGCTGTATGCCTGCTCTATGTCAAAGTGGAAATCAGGGCTAATTCCGTACAGAGATGCCACTGTTTATTGTAAATGGAATTGAAGTTAAGAAGCGGTAAATTTTACAACAGCGGTGTAGGGCATTTGTGAGACCATAACTGGAATGCTGTATACTGTTTTGGTCTTGTTAATTGGAAAAGGATAAACTGACTTTAGAAGCAGTTCAGACAAGATTTACTTGTCACATTCCTGAGATGAGTAGGCTAACTTATGAATAAACTAGGTAGGCTCGCCCTGGAGCCATTGGTGCTTAGGGAATAAGAAGTGATCTGATTGAAAGGTACAAGATCTGAGCAATTTGGTGACGTGGCTACTGGGAGGATGATCCTTTTTGTCAGGAGACTAGAAATTGGGGGCAGAGGTAAAGAAGCTAAAACAGATGTTGCTGGAAAAGCTCAGCAGGTCTGGCAGCATCTATGAAGGGAAGTGGGCAGCACGGTGGTTAGACCTGCTGCCTCACAGCACCAGGGTCCCCGGTTCAATTCCAGCCTCGGGTGACTGTCCGTGTGGAGTTTGCACATTCTCCCCGTGTCTGTGTGGGTTTCCTCTGGGTGCTCCAGTTTCCTCCCACAGCCCAAAGGTGTGCAGGACAGGTAAATTGGCCAAGGTAAATTGCCCATAGAGTTAGATGCATTAGTCAGAGGGAAATGGGTCTGGGTGGGTTACTCTTTGGAGGGTTGGTGTGGACTGGTTAGGCCAAAGGGCCTATTTCCATACTGTAGGGAATCGAATCTAAAATCAGAGTTGATGTTTCGGGTCTGGTGACCCTTCCTCAGCACTGACACAGTTTAAGAGTTCTCCCTTTTCAGATGGTGATGAGGAGAAATTGTTTTCTCTTTGAACATTTGAGAAATTCTCTTCTCTGGAAAGTAAAGGAGGCTGTGTCATTGAACAAGTTCCAGACAGAATAATGCAGATTTTTGTTCAATAAGGGGCCAGGGTTATGGGTGGGGGCAGGGATGTGGTGATGCAAATAACAAAGTGGCTGAGACACCACAACCAGATCAGCCATGATCTTGTTGAATATTGGAATCTGGTCAAAGGGCCATTATGGTCTCATCCTGCTCTTATGTTCTTATATTTCTATGTAGCGCTAAGGATTTGATTTCCAGTAAAGATGCATGCAGAGATTGCAATGCTTGGCTTGACCACAACTATTGAAAGTCATATGAATGGGGGATAGTGGTGTGCAGCTGAGGGTTGAGTGCACTGTTGAGTCACTGCACCTCTCAGCAGGGAACCTGAAGTTCACTTAAATCTCGCCCACGCTCATTGAATAATATATTACTTATTATATGGCTCAACATTGCGGTTGAATTAAAGCTCAACATTTTCATCCAAATACTGTTGATATTCTCATCCAATTTATGTGCCAAACTGGAGTAAGCACTATGCATCACCCTTAAAGGTGAGGTGCATTCTGCCTGCAGCAAAAGGTTGAGGATGCTTCCATTGAGTAGCCAAGATAAATCAATTAATCAATCAAACTTGTCTCTCAATTGCTTCATTCATCACAATGCCCTCACTTACTTACCAACCATATCCATCAATCATGATGTATATCTTCCATTCATAGTTACAGCTCACTCTGACAGACACAGAACTTCCACAAGCCGTAGATGCACCACTTACAGCTTAAACACACACCCAGCTATTCACCTGCAGCAGGCACATCACCCAAATGCTGAATTTTACCCAAAATCAGCTAAGTATTAACTCTGATGATTTCCATAGATGGTTTCTCTCTCCAAGTCTTGTCAAATTTTCTCATGCTATTCTCCCTAATTTACCTCATGACCTAAGTACCACACCACTTTGGCATCCAGCTCATTGTATTTTCCCACTTGCTTTAGGTGAAAGTATTCACTGTTGCTGGGATATCCTGGGATTCCTGGCATCTGCACTATATTTAAAAGCAGTTGTGTACCAGGTCAAGTGATGGCAGTCCAAAGCTGCCTTAAACATTTTCATTTAATTGCACCAAACATATTGGACCCCAAAGGGAAATTGAAATCCCACTTGGAATCTGGTGGTCCTGGTAGATGGGGTGTTGTGGAGTAGGACCATCCTCTTCCCTTAGGATTGGCAGAAGGTACGGTACTACCGGACTCTGCAAGCCTGGTATAGATGTCAAACACAGGTCAGTGCTGTTTCCACAGTGCAAAGGAATGCCTAGCAGTTCTGGAAGATGGTCAATGAGCTTCTCCACTCCTCAAGGGTAAGTGCCACTATCTTCTTTCCGTTATCTCATACTCCCTCTATCACTACAGCATCTACGTCCCATTCAGGCAGGTAGTCAACCACTCTCATTATCACATGCAGAATCTTCCTTCACTCTTTATAACCAATGCACACCATTAACCCAGCATCATCTCTGTGCTGCCTATTCATTCACATGGGACACCTCATTGCCTTACCCCCAGTCGCACCAGCACTAACAGCTGTGCCAATTATTTACATCTCTTTCAATTCCTCATTTCAGGAGAAAAGAGCCCACAACGAGGCAGGGAGAGCCTTGTAATCATCAGAGTTAATACTTAGCTGATTTTGGGTAAAATCCTGACCCTGACTAAACCGAGCTGCCAACTGATTGTGCCCAAGCCCCTGGACTGACATCGGAATCTCACCTTGACTTACTGTGCTGGGACCACTTAACTGAAGGCTGTCTTCCTCGATTTGACAGAGGACTAATCCCCTGAGAAAACAGGAGTGAAAATGACCTAGTAGTATTATTGCAAGACTGTTAACCCAGTCCCACTTGCTTTAGGTGAAAGTATTCACTGTTGCTGGGATATCCTGGGACCACTTAACTGAAGGCTGTCTTCCGCGATTTGACAGAGGACTAATCCCCTGAGAAAACAGGAGTGAAAATGACCTAGTAGTATTATTGCAAGACTGTTAACCCAGAGACCCAGGTAATGTCTGGGGACCTGGGTTCGAATTCTTCCATGGTGGATAGTGGAATTTTAATTTAATAAATGTCTGGAATTAAGAGTCTAACGATAACCATTATCAATTGTTGGAAAAGCCCATCTGGTTCACTAATGTTCTTTAGGGAAGGAAACTGCCATCCTTACCTGATCTGGCCTATGTGTGTCTCCAGAACCAGAGCAAAGTGGTTGACTCTAACTGCCCTCTGGGATTGGCAATAAATGCTGGCCTAAACAATGACACCCTCATCCCGTGAATGAGTTAGAAAAAAGAAATTGAGACATGACCATTTGATTGATGGACATATATTGGTTTTACCACATAAACTACTCATACATGGTGCAGTTGTGAGAGCAGTGAAGCACAGTGATGTACAGTAACATGTCCAGGCCCTTGACAGATCACTGTGGACAACCATAACCAGCTGCCTTGCTTTGTGACTGCTCTTAAAAACCAAGTCAGGACAGAAGTACTGAGTCTTTAATGCACTGAGCAGCAAAGCGCAAAAAGGCAAGGCCTGATAGAAATGCATTGAGCACAAAGTGAGGAAGCACTAAGATTACAAGCAAGAGTTCCTGTTTGCACCCTGGTCAAATCCAGGAGATGGATGCTTGCTCCTGTCTGCAACATCCCTGGCAGCAATATTGCAATGAAAGGTGCCAGTGCTCTCCAAAGTACAGCATTGAAGATCAGAAATGTAAGTGGGTCAGAAATGTACACTGAGAGCACAGTGCGGCAGCTCTGTGTTGGATTAGTGGATGTGGATTGGATGCTTGCTGTCACTGGATATGCAGTGTGTCCTGAAATGTTAGTGACTGGTGTCCAAGAGGAGAAAGCAGCAAGCTGGAGCCACCAGGTTACCTCTCTGAATTTCGTGTCAGGAATTGAAGCCAACTAGTTGCTAACTGATCTGAAGTACTGTGTGAAATGTTGATGCCCATATTTATACTGGAGGTAGGAGAATGAGGTTTCGGTAGATTGGCCCCTAGGAAGAGAAGGTTTTGAGAAATTGAGTAAACTGAGCCCATGTTGTCTTACAGAAACCTGCAAGATTCTGCAGGAGCTTAATAGTGTAGACACTGACAGGTTATTTCCCCTAACTGGGGAAACTGGAATATGATACATGCTGTCTGAATAACGACCAGATCATTTAGTACTAAGGCTTGTTAAATTCATTAATGGGATGTGGGTGCTGGCTTGGACAGCATTTATTGTCATTCCCACTGAGGAGAAATTGCTTGATTTGAAGGGTTAAAATCAATGCAATTATCTGCCCCAGTGGTTGTTAATTATCCTTCATTGACTATACTTACAGCTGGGAAAGGCACATTTCAATTTCTCAGGGAAACAAGGGATAGGTGGAGCAGTGGGAAAGTGAACTTCAATCCCAAGATCAGCCATAGTTATCCTGAATGGTAGAGGAGACCCAGTGAGTAGCATGGCCATCTCTTATATTTTGTATACTTATATTAATGATACAGACATACAGGATTGAATGTAGAGGAAACTGAGAGAGTGAGAATATTTCGGTCATTTTTTAAATATATGGGACAATTTCTAAACAACTAGGAGAAAGTGAGGATTGCAGATGCTGGAGATCAGAGTCGAGAGTGTGGTGCTGGAAAAGCACAGCTAGTCAGGTAGCATTGAAGGAACAGGAGAATCGATGTTTCAGGCATAAGCCGTTCATCAGGAATGAGGCTTGTAGGGCAAGGGGGCTGAGAGATAAATGGAAGGGGAGGGTGGAGCTGAGGGGAAAGTAGCTGCAAGTGCATTAGGTAGATGAAGGCAGGGGTAAAGGTGGAGAGGAGGGTGGAGCAGATAGGGGAGGGGCAGTTAAAGTGTTCGGCCACGGGACGGTCGGGTTGCTTCATATGTGTGTCCCGGACATGTTCTCTGAAGCATTCTGCAAGTAGATGTCCTGTCTCCCCAGTATAGAAGAGATCACATTGGGAGCAAAGGATACAGTAAATGACGTATGTGAAAGTGCAGGTAAATCTCTGACAGATTTGGAAGGCTCCTTTGGGGTCTTGGACAGAGGTGAGGGGGGAGGTGTGGGCACAGACTTTGCAATTCTTGCGGTGGCAGGGGAAGGTGCTGGGAGGAGTGCTGAGTGTGGGTTGGTGGGGGGGCGGTGTGGATCAACAGAGAGTCACGGAGGGGATGGTCTTTATGGATCGCAGATAAGGGAGGGGAGGGAAATATCTCACTGATGGTGGGGTCTGTTTGTAGGTGGTGGAAATGGTGGAGGACAATACGTTGTATCTGGAGGTTAGTGGGGTGGAAGGTGAGGACCGGGGAATTCTGAGCTGAAAATGTGTTGCTGGAAAAGCGCAGCAGGTCAGGCAGCATCCAAGGAACAGGAGAATCGACGTTTCGGCACCTGCTGTGCTTTTCCAGCAACACACTTTCAGCTCTGATCTCCAGCATCTGCAGTCCTCACTTTCTCACCAGGGAATTCTGCCCTTGTTGCGGTTGGAGGGGTTCTAATTTCTAAATAACGAACTGCATAGGGATCGGTGTACAATTCTCAACTATTTACAAGCCTTATTAATGGCTTGGATAAACGTTTATTATAGCCCAAGTTGAAGCTGATACAAAGATAGAGAGGAAAGCATGCATGAGGAGGGCAAAAAGGAACTGTATAGGGATTTAAATAGGTTAATTCAGTGAGCTAAAATTTGACAGGTGGAGCATAATGTAGGTAAGTGTGAGGTTGTTCTCTTTGGGAGGGAGAATGTGAAAGCAGGATACTATTTAAATGGAAAAAGACGGCAGAATGCTCTAACACAGATGGATCAGGGTGCTCTCGCACATGCATCACAAAAAGTTAACATGTAGGTTTAGCAATTTATTAGGGAAGGAAATGGAATGTTGGCCTTTATTGCAATGGGGATAGAATAAAATTTTAGGAAGCATTGCTATTGCACAGAATACGAGTGAGGCAGCACCAGGAGTACTGTGTACAGGCTTGGTCTCCTACTTAAAAAGGGATATACTTGCACTGGAAACAGTTCAGAGAAAGTTTACTAGTTTGATTCTTGTAATGAAAGGGTTATCTTATGAAGAAATGCTGAGCAGGTTAGAATGGAGCTTAGAAAGAATGAGAAATATCACACCAACTCCCAGTAGATGCCCAGTTCCTTTATGTCTCATGAATGTCAAATGGAAACTGAAGAAATACTTGAAGTGGAATGATTTGGGATGGGATGTGCAATTTCAACAAGAGCAAAATAAGGAGCAACATGGGATGTCATGTTGATGTAGTACAGGATGTTGCAAAGCCACTTTTGGAGTACTGTGTATGGTTATGATCACCCTGCTATCGGAGGATATAATTAAATTGCCTTGGAGGTGTCGGTGTTGGACTGGGGTGGACAAAGTTAAAAATCATACAACATCAGGTTATAATCCAACAGGTTTAATTGGAAGCACAAGCTTTTGGAGCACTGCTCCTTCATCAGGTGGTTGGGACAAGGTTCAGAAAAGATTTGCCAGGATGTTGCTAGAATTGGAGGGTTTGAGTTCTAAGGATAGATTGGATAGGCTGGGACTTCTTTCACTGGAGTGTAGGAGGTTGAGGAGTGACTTTATAGAGGTTTATAAAATAATGAGGGGCATAGATAAAGTGGAAAGCAAAGGTTAGGGGAGTTCAAAGCTAGGGAGCCTTTTTTTCAGATGAGTGGAGAAAGATTTAAAATGGATCGGATGGGCAACTTTTTCACACAAAGGGTGGTTCACATGTGGAATGAACATCCAAAGGAAGTAGTAGATGCAGGTACAGTTGCAACATTTAAAAGACATTTGGATAGGTAGATAAATAAGAATGGTTTGGAGGGATTTGGGCCAAATGCAGGCAGGTGGGACTGGTTCAGTTTGGGAAACATGGCCAGCATGACGAGTTGGACAGAGAGGTCTGTTTCCATGCTGCATAACTCTATTACTTTATGCGTCTATAAGAATGCCCGTTCCATTGCCCTTGTTTACATTGGCACTGTGAAGAATTAATCCTGTGACAAGATTGAGGGAAAGGTATTTGAGCTATGTCTCTTAGATGGTATCAGTTGATGTAATAGGTTGTTAAAATTGAGGGAGATACTATAAAACATTGCACACAAGAAATTATTGTTGGGAGAGATGGCAATGCACATTCTAAGATCTTGAGTTAGTGAATCAATAACCACAATGCACTGCAATGTGTTTTTGCACATCTGTTATTTTTAGATGAACAGCATGCTGTTACCCATGATGCCTGAGGAAAACATTGATTATCTCACCTTGTGTCTTCTCATCAAGTTATTGAACCTTTTAACACCAATGGGCTTTTGTTCCGTGATTGTGAACATCAATACTGACAGACATTTTCAGCTCCCTCCAGGTGGTGCATGCAAGACAGGACCATGAGACAGTAAGACATAGGAGCTGAAATTGGGCCATTCAGCTCATCGAGTCTGATCTGCCATTCAACCATGGCTGATGTTTCTCAGTCCCGTTCTCCCATTTTCTCTCTGTAACCCTTGATCCGCATAATACTCAAAAGCCTATCTATCTCAGTCTTAAATATACTTCAGCTTCTCTCACTTTTAAAGCATCTGTCTTTCTTTAGAATATCTCATCCAGTTTAGTCTGAGAAGTCATTCATTGAAATTGTGGCCTCTTCTTCCCTCTTGCTTGCAATTCTTCTCTTTGTCAGTAGGTCCTGAACTTGAAGATATGCTTTAAAACTGGCACAAAGTCATGTATGAGCTATTCATTATAGCTGCCTAACAATCAATCAATGTGCCAAAATGTCAGTTTATCTGCTGCTCCCCAAACTGTACAACAAGCTGTTGTTTCTTTGAGGGCAGAGTTTTAAATGATTAGTAATATAAAGTAACCACCTCTGATCAAAAATTTGCTTGGAGTCATGGGCTAGCATTTTCTTGTGCTGAAATGGAGAGAGAACAGCAAACAAAACGACTGCCAGACTGTACTGCCAGAAATCCCATCACCGTTTCTAATTTGGGGCATTTTCCCAAGGGCATGAGAGGGAAGATGTTCCACTCATATTATCAAGCACATTTAAATCATGGTGGGCTTATCAGTTTTCTGATTTTCAGCAAAGTTCAATAATTGTCAAGTATTACACCAACTGCACAAAATCTTAAAAAGCAAATCGATGTGCCTCCTGTACAGTTCATCAGAAAATGATAGGTACTTTAGTATGAGGCTCAAAGGTAGAAGACAGAGGGTGGTGGTGGTGGAGGGTTGCTTTTCAAAGTGGAGGCGGTGTGTCACAGAATCAGTGCTGGGTCCAGTGTTTTTCATCATTTATAAATGGTTTGGATGTGAACACAGGAGGTACAATTAGTAAGTTTGCAGATGACACCAAAATTAGAGGTGTAGTGGAAAGGTTGCGAGAAAGGTTACCTCAGAGTACAACTGGATCTTGATCAGATGGGCCAATGGGTTGAGGAGGGGCAGATGGAGTTTAATTTAGATAAATGTGACATGCTGCATTTTGGAAAGGCAAATCAGGGCAGGATTTATACACTTCATGGGAAGGTCCTGGGGAGTATTGCTGAACAAAGAGACCTTGGAGTGCAGGTTCATAGTTCCTTGAAAGTGGTTTCACAGGATAGTGAAGAAGACGTTTGGTATGCTTGCCTTATTAATCAATGCATTGAGTATAGGAGTTGGGAGGTCAATATGTGGCAGTACAAGACACTGGTTAGATCAGTATTGGAGTATCCCATGCAATTCTGGTCTCCCTCCTGTAGGAAGGATGTTGTAAAACTTGAAAGAGCTCAGAAAAGACTTAAAAGGATGTTGCCAGGGTTGGAGGGTTTGATCTATGGGGAGAGTCTGAATCGGCTGGAGCTGTTTACCCTGAAGCATCAGAGGCTAAGGGGTGACCTTATAGTGGTTTATAAAATCATGAGGGACATGGATAGGGTAAATAGGCAAGGTCTTTTCCCCAGGATAGGGAAGTCCAGAAATGGAGGGCATAGGTTTAGGTGAGAGGAGAAAGGTATAAAAGGGACTTAAGGGGCGACATTTTCATGCAGATAGTGGTGTGTGTATGGAATGAGCTGCCAGAGGAAGTGATGGAGACTGGTACAGTTACATTATTTAAAAGCCATTTGGATGAGTATATGAATAGGAAGGGTTCAGAGGGATATGGACCAAATGCTGGTAAATGGGACTAGATTTATTTAGGAATCTGGTTGGCATGGATGAATTGGACCTAAGAATCTGTTTCCATGCTGTACATCTGTGAATCTATAACTCCATTTATATTGGTTATGTTTATGAAGTTGAGCCATGTCTGAAAGATTGAGTTAGACAATGTATTTTTCAACTTTTTTTGTTTGTCCATGAAGTTGAGTTGTGTCTACAAGGGGTGATCTGCTTTCCTCCCACAGTCCAAAGATGGGCAGGGTAGGTGGTTTGACCATACTAAATTGCCCATTAAATCCAGGGATGCGCATGCTAGGTGGGTTAGCCATGGGAAATGTCGGGTCATGGGGGATAGGGTTGGCTTGAGGAATGAACCTGTCTGTGTGTGTGCTGTGAAATCACAAAGGGCTCTCCAATAACAACCAGCCTCCACCATTGCCCCAGATTGCAAAGCAAGAACTCTCTTCTCTCTGGTGCTGAGTGCTAAAAGCCAGGTAACCAGCAAGCCCCTCAGACGAAATGAGAGCAAAAGGCATTTAATTTCTCTGCAATACCAACAATTCCAAAATTGAATGCTTAATTATCAACATCCATTATCTACTCTTTACAAATAACCCAGGGACTGGCCCATACATCTTTTAACTTTTATTGTATATTTTTGGGCTCAGTTCTCATTTCTAATTTGTGTGTGTAAATTGCATTATTATTTCTTTGCATATTTAGTAACTAATAAACTCAGTTTGCTAATTCAAGAAATCCTGGTTAAATTGGTTCCTTTTAAAACATAAATTAGTTTGGTCTTGGAGGAAGACATCCACAAAGAGGGGATCCTTTATAAATTAATTTTGGTGTGATTGACTAAGATGGTGGATTAATAAAGACGGACTGTCAGTTCATCCCTCTTCACCCAGGAGCTGAAAAAGATCAGGTATCGCCCATCTGGAATCGTGACAATTTCAGGAACCTCACCAGATTTGTCCATTATTTAAAAATATGTTTTAATTCAAATACGTTTAACTGAACTAAACATTCTTTAATCAAGCCCAGACAATTGGAAATAGCATTTTTTTTTACAAACACTCGCTTTCTTTTTATGACATAACTTAATTTTTCATTTCCTTTCATTGTAAAAATCGCTGATATTTTATTTAAACATTCATGTATGCATTCTGACATGTCCTCTGGGAAGAGTTATAAAATCGCTGAACCCTGCAACACTAACATCTGTCTATAATGTCTCAAAATGCAATTATTATGAGTGCATGAAAATTACTGTAAGGTATTGCTTGTCCTTGTTGCTGAAGTGAAGTCATTCATCATTTAATGGTAAACCAATGGCAATTACTGCTGTCAATTCCAAATGATTAAACCATTATAATTGCCATATTATGTCTATTGAGTTTTGAGTGATTGATTAGCGGAATCTATGAGGACAGCTGCCTCAAGAAACGCATATTTTTCAGTTTGAAGAATACACAGTCAAATTTACAAGTAGGAATTTCTTTTGGAAAGACTGAGGTTTGTGGATATCTTTACATTTGCTACAATTCTCTAAAAAGTATTATGTCAAGTTTTTGCGTACTTCACCAGTGGAATAATAAACTTTTTGTCAGTCAGGTATGTTAAGTGCTAGATTAACAGCTTGAAAAGTGTGAAATGAAGAATATTATACATTTGTCATCGTTTACCAATCTTCTGTTATTTTACGACTTTCTGTTTCAATAGGTAAAATGTAGGAACTTGGTCTCTCCACTGACCATTAGAATTTAAAATGCAAAGAAAAACAGGATTATTACCTTTTTCATAATGTTTTTCACTCAAAATAAAAACAGCAGGCAATTAAATACATGTTGTTTAAAAAGTGCAATTCACGTTCTTATGCAGTGCCTGTGATCTCCAGGACAGTGTGTATATACGTAACTAGAACAATGACATCAGTGATTTGCTTAAGATATTAATAAGACTCGATTAACTATTATTTAATTTTTTTTAAAAAAATCAATGATATTTTCATTTTAAAAAGAGTTACCTGCATTACTTAACCACTAGAAGCAAAAATGCTGAAACTGTCGAAATGAGAATTTAGCCAGTGGAAAAAATTCAACAGAGGAAAGTTGGATGCATTTAGTTATTTAATGAAGCTGATACACATCAACACATTAAACCTCATGGTATTTAAAACCCCATGTTTTAAAGCTCATGTCTTGGATGTAACTTCCTCCTTCAACTGACATCATTCCCAACAACTTCCTCAAACAAGAGTGGGCAAAGTACTCGCTCTGATTTCAAAGACTTGGTAATGACTATTTCCAAACCTTTTTTTATTGCCTTTGTCCCAGGCAGGTATGTATTATTTTGTACAGAGTCATAATCCTATCATTTTGTTTTTCAATTTTTCAACTGAATTTCACCTTGGTGACAAGTCTGGTTATGGAATTGCCTGGTAAAGTGATTCTGTGATGGGAGTCGGAGCTGACATGTTGCCCACTCTGCTGCAGTGCAGCAAGAAAGAAATCGTTCTAACCAGACTTATTTCTGGGGGCTGGACCTTCCCCAAAACCAAGAATTCTGAACAGCTCAGAAAGTCAAAATGGACCAAGTATTTAACAACCCATTTCTTGAGAGATAGCACTCCAATTTGTATAGGAGCAAAATCAGCTCCAGAGGCAACAGAATAGGCCACTTACACAAGCAGATCTTAGTACTTTGAGACACAGTAGTGAGAGCTCATGACAGTTGTACTGGGAGCGAATTGGCACTCTTGCTGATGGACGAGTGAAAATCCACCTCAGGGATTAATTTGCCAAGTTTCTATCAAGAGACAGCATTGTGACAGGAGCAAATACAAATGGAGAGTTGTGTTGGCTCCCATGGTTTCTGGCCATGAGCAGATTGGGTACAGATCATCAAAGCTTTTTGTAGGCATCAACAAAATCAAGGAAGGAAATGAAAGCCACTATTACAACTATTAACCAACTGCCCATATAGAAGCTTAAAACAGAGCATAGAATTGGTGTAAGACAAGCAGAAAATCATAAATGAAATTCCCTGTGTATTCCTACTTGGAGAATGCCATGGACACCCACGGTTATACTACATTTTACAATTTTCAGGCAATCAAGGTGATTGTCAAATTGATGTTGAAACACTTAACAGAATTATTTTTGGAATCCCTTGACTGAGTACATGTCATGGACCTTATTTTTGCTGCTCTTGCCTTGAACATTCCTAATACTGTTCAAATCCCAAACTCTCATTCGGTTTGTTTTATGAACTATTTCCACTTAGTTGTACCACTATGCCTACCTATTACATCAAGATCCATAGGTTACATTACACTAACATTCTTCTGACACATATAGAATGTAGGAATATTATTTGGCATATGAATCTTGAATCCTGGCAGAAAAATACATTAGTCTCCATAATTGTGAGGTCTGTATTTTGTTTGTTTAATTTTCATTGTTTATATTATATATATATATATATATATATATATATATATCAAGCATATATTAAACACAAGTTTGTCATTTCAAATGTAACTTGGTAACTGATTAAAGTTTAGAATTTCAAGCCATTTATAGTTAGGTTACTTTTCTAATATCCAGTAATGGGCAGGCAGGAATGTTCTCCGACTAAATTGGTAAGACTGAAGCCATTGTCTTTAGCTCCGTCTGCAAACTCAGTTTCTTGGCTACCAATCTCTCTTCCTGATAACTGTCTATGATCAAACCAGATTGCCTATAGACAGAGTAATTTGTTGATGCTGAAGTGAGCTTCCAACCACAAATCTCTCTCACCGCTCAGACAGTTTATTTTCATTTTTATAATATTGCCCAACTTCACCCCACCCCAGCTCATAGTCTGTTGAAGTCCTGAACCATGTCTTTATTACCTCTAGATTTGACTGTTCCAATGCAATCTTGGCTAGTATCCATCCTATGTAACTTTGAGCTCATGCAAACTGTTGCTGTTCTAACTCATACCAGGGCACATTCATAAAACAACAATTTTTACTGATGTATATTGGCTCTCAGTCTGTGACAGTATGATTGCAAAATTTGCATGTTTGTTTATAAATCCATTCATAGCCTTGCCCCTCCATAGCTCTACAACAACCTCAAATCCTACAAATCTTCAAGATCTCTGTACCATTCAATTCTGCCTCTTGAATGACTGATTTTGATCAATAATAGTGGTGACTGTGTCTTCAGCTGCTTACACCCAAGCCCAACTTACTCCCTTTCCATTTTTGTCTCTGTACCCCTCTCTTTTCCATTAAGAAAATTCTCAAAACGTACTATTTTGATCAAGCTACTGACAATCAGTCCTTATATCTCTTCATGTGATGCATTGTCAAATTTGCTCATGTGAGCTACAAGAGGACATTTTTATTATAGTAATGCTGCTATTTGAATGCCAATTATTGTGTCAAAACATCATAAGCAAAAATGTAACATGAATACCTGTTTAAAAAGTTTGCTATTTGGATGTCCTGCTCTTGTCAGTCCAACTTTCTATGATGTCCTAGTTCTTAAAGTATCCTTGGAGCAATTTACTTTACTCAGGAGATTAGTCATTGTACAATGTACAATGAACATGTACATTCCAATAGCCCAACATTACAGATTGCACATGGGCTATTGGAATGTACATGCTCATTGTGCACAATATCTCTTTTTGTGTCTTACCTAAACATGAGACTGGTATTGGGAGGTTATTATGGTCTAAACTTACAGCTTTCCATTCTTCTTGTGCTGTGCCTCCTTTACTGGACAGCACCAAGAAGTTGCTCATTTCACAGCTTTCTCAAATTGAGTGCAGTCGTTACCTCAAAAAAGACCAAATTGCTCTAATAAAGCTAAAAAGATAGAACTAGGATGTTAACTTGTTGATCAACCTGGTCCATAATAACAATTTTGCTATAGTTCTCATTTGCAGAATTTGTATCCAACACCACTGAGTTAAAATTCATGCCAATTTTATGCAATCCATTTTTCTCCATCTCATAAAATGTAATACACCAGTCACTAAATAAAAATCAAAGAACTGTGGATGCTGGAATTATGAAATTAAACAGAAATTGCTACAGAAACTCAACAGGTCTGACAACATCTGTGATGAGAAAGCAGAGTCAATGTTTCAGGTTCAGAGTCCCTTCTCTGATTGTAAGTTAGGAAAATATGGTATACATTCTATACTGAAAGCTGGGCTTTGGGGTGGTTGAGGGCTGGACAATGAGTAAATGATAGGTGGAGATGGAGCACAGAGAGAAACAATAGTAGCTGAGTCGACAAAAAGATGAATAATGGTGAGCTGAAGAGGAAGAAAATCTGCTCATGAGGACCTCAAACCCCCCTTCCCAACCCCTGTCTTCAGCATAATTACCACCTTCAATCAGTGATGAAGACAGGTCATCTGGCCTGAAACAATGACTCTGCTTTCTCTTCATAGATGCTGCCAGACCAGTTGAGTTTCTCGAGCAATTTATTTTATGCACTATTCATTGTTGTGTTATGGTTTACAATGAGTATGATGTATACCTTTAAGAGACAGAGTCATGATATCATCACCATATCATAGCGTGTGAGGGTATAAACTTCTCGAACTTCATCTTTACTAGGGTCATTTGAAGCATGACATGCTGATGGAATTGTGCTACTGTTTGTATGTGAATAATACGAAGTGCCTGTGACTGTGGTATATGTATATACCAAAACCTGTAATAAAGATCTGTTGAATCATTCAAACTACATTACCCACATCTAGTTCTTATTTTAAGTTAACATAACTATTACTTTATCAGATAATTTGCAAAAGCCCACAATACAGGGGCAGATCAGTCAATATTGGCTTAAATGAACAAGAAATGTAGCAATAAAAACTTTTCTTGTGCCATTATTTGTGGCAATGGAATCTAAAGGTTCCAGGTCACTACGTTCACACTGTAGGTTGGGTGGGACATAACCCTGAGGTTCTGCTTCCCTTGCATCTCGAGAACAGTGAGAATGTTGAATCTCACCAGTAGATGCAGAGATTTTCAGAATATACTTTTTGAAGAGTTCTACCAAACGACGTGAGGTCTAGAAGTCATTGACAGCAGCTTTCCCCTGGGTAAAAGTGTTCCCTCCCACTGGCAGAACACTTCAAGAGTCAAGAACAGTCAGCCTCCGATCTTTAGGTGAGCATCCTCCAAGGTGGACTTCACGGTTCACAACAACACAAAATCACCGAGCTGCAGCTAATAGCCAAGTTCCGTATCCATGCGGACAGCCTTAACCATGATCTTGGGTTCATGTCGCAGTACAGGTGACCCCATCACACCATACACTCTCTCTCTCTCTCACACACACACACACAAGCAAACTCAAACACACACGCTCACACACTCACACAAACCCTCTCTCACTCACACAGACCCTCTCTCTCACGCACACACTCTCTCTCTCTCTCACATACACACGCACATACATATGAATTTATGGGGTGAATTATTTCATCCAAGATGTGTGTGAAGTTGCAGATACATTCTATTTTGTTCAAAACAATAACCAGCCTGAAACCAATTTAAAACACGGATGGAGTCTGAGCGTGCCCTCACACCTAAAATGCATTGTTTGACCTGAGATGTCACCTTTGTACACACTGATAAAACCTTTAATTATCTCGGGACAATGACTTTTAATCAATTGAAATTTGTGTCCCTTTTCTAACTGATTAAAGATTCAACAGGAGACAGCCAGTTTTAGCGTGACTACCTCTCTGCTGTTGGTATTCCTTCCCTCTCTCATACTACGCCTAAGGAAGAAACAAAACTACGAAAACTCACATTTTCAAAGAAACCGGTCAGATGATAACCTGGTGTCTTGTGATTTTTGATCATGATAATGTAGATAATACCACAGAAAAGCAACCACATGATTGGAAGACTGAAAGACAACTGATCATATCTGTCTATTCATCTTGTTAAAACTGCATCAGTGCAATATCTCTCAGGGTTGTCAAAACTAAAACAAAGTAAAATAGAACTTGAATTATTAGATTTAGAATTAGGTTTTATTGTCACATGTACTTTAGTACAGGGATAGAGAAGGACAGGGAAAAGTATCAATGTCACCATTCATGGCGCCATCTTAGGTACAAGGTACCAAGGTACAAAATCTTGGGTAAAATATAGAAAGATAAAAGGCATAAGTTGAAAGTTAAAGAGCCATTTAAATTCTATTTCTGGGGAGAAGAGCATAGAGTTCCAGTTTTGAGGTCCAAGGAATGTTGGTATGTATGCGATCATTCCCCCAATCTAACAAAGAAAACTGCAGCTTTCTTGAAATTTTGTACTACTGACCTTTGAACACTTTCTGCTGTGTAAGTGCAGCTGTGAGGGAAAAAGAAACAATCAATACCTACAAATGCAACCATGGTATAAAATAATTATGCAGGCTGATCTCCGGAATTCAGCAGGATCAAGGAAGAGGTGGAATTGACTTCTAAATTATATAGTTGATGTATGGTCATCAAAATTGTTTTTGCTTGTTGTAATACAAATTCTACAAAGAATATTCAAAGCCTGACCATTTTTTGGTCAATGCATTGACAATATCTGAAGTTCTGGATCAGTGGTGCTGGAAGAGCACAGCAATTCAGGCAGCATCCGACGAGCAGCAAAATTGACGCTTCGGGCAAAAGCCCTTCATCAGGAATGAAGGCAAAGAATTTCTTTCTTTTTTGCTGTGCTCTTCCTGCACCACTGATCCAGAATCTGGTTTCCAGCATCTGCAGTCATTGTTTTTACCTAATATCTGAAGTTGTCAATGAATCCAAGTTCATTTTTTGTTGCAAGAACATCTTGCCACTATGAGATGGTCGAGAGTTTAGTCATGTGTCGGTTAGGGCACAAATGATCCTACAATTCTTCAACTTGACAGTGAATAAATAAATGTGCAGTATGAAACGTTTAAGTGGAATCAAGACACTGTGTTCATATTGTGTTGGGCTGAGTTTTTTGTGAGGACAGGGATGATGGCTCAATGGTTAACACTGCTGCCTCACAGGGCCAACAACTTGGGTTCAACTCCATCCTCAGATGACTGTCTGGTTGGAGTTTGCACATTCTCCCTGCATCTGCGTGGGTTTCCTTTGGATGCTCCGGTTTCCTGCCACAGTCCAAGATATGCAGGTTAGGTGGATTGGCCATGCTAAATTGTTCATTGTGTCCAGGGATGTGCAGGCTAGATGGATTATCCATGGGAAATGCAGTGTTAGGGAGGTGGCAAGATTGGTTGGGAAGCTCTTTGGAGGGCCAGCGTGGACTCGATGGGCCAAATGACATGCTTCTACACTGAGGCAATTCTATGAGAGGAGCTCTCGTCCATTCAGAAGCATAGTCTGTCTGCATCTGGCCAGCTTGCCCTGATGTACCAAAACACAATGGCCCGAATTTCCAGTCTTCATTGGAACTCCTACAAGACTGTAAAAACTTGAACAAGTTATTGCTGAGGAGCACGGTCACCCAGTATGCTTATGCCTCATGGACTCAAGCAGTGGTCACAATTTGAATCTCGAAGGAGTAAGACCTCCTCATGGGGCAGAATTTTCTTGACTTGTGACTAAGATTGGAGGTAGGTAGAAAGATGGGAGGGTATTTCACTCAGGGCGAGGGGTCAGGCTTTCCTGACTGATTACTTTGTTCTCAGCTCATTACATATTCATAGATGGATAAAATGCCACATTTTATGGGCAGGTGTTTCTGAAGCACATTGGTCCATTCATAGCCAATGAATACTTCAAAGTGACAGGGAGACAGTGAGGTCTGCAGATGCTGGAGATCAGAGTTGAGAGTTTGTTGCTGGAAAAGCACAGCTGGTCAGGCAGCATCTGAGGAGCAGGAAAATCAACGTTTCGGGCCAGAACCCTTCATCAAGAATGGGACTGGGAGCTTCGGGGGATGCAGAGATAAATGGGAGGGGATGGGGCTGGGGAGAAGGTAGCTGAGAGTGAAATTGGTAGATGGAGGTGGGGGTAAAGGTGATAGGCCAGAGGGGAGGGTGGAGCGGATAGGTAGGAAGGGAGATTGGCAGGTAGGACAGGTCATGAGGGCGGTGCTGAGATGGAAGGTTGGAACTGGGGTAAGGTGGGGGGAGGGGAAATGAGGAAATTGGTAAAGTCCACTTTGATGCCCTGGGGTTGAAGCGTCCTGAGGTATAAGATGAGACCTACAGGCGTTGGGTGGTGAGGGAGTGGAGATGGAAGAGACCCAGGACCTGCATGTCCTCGGTAGAGTGGGAGGGGGACTTAAAATGTTCAGCCACGGGGTAGTGGGGTTGATTGGTACGGGTGTCCCGGAGATGTTCTCTAAAGTGCTCTGCAAGAAGGCATCCAGTCTCCCCAGTGTAGAGGAGACCGCATCAGGAGCAACGGATACAATAAGTGACATGTGTGGAAGTGCGGGTGAATCTTTGATGAATGTGGAAGGCTCCTTTGGGGCCTTGGACAGAGGTAAGAGGGGAAGTGTGGGTGCAGGTTTTGCAATTCCTGCAGTGGCAGGGGAAGGTGCCAGGACGGGACGGTGGCTTGATAGGGGTAGTCCAGGTAGTCACGGAGGGAATGGTCTTTGCGGAATGCAGATAGAGGTGGGGAGGAAAATATATCCCTGGTGGTGGGGTCCATTTGTAGGTGGCGGACGATGCGATTTATACGGAGGTTGGTGGGGTGGAAGGTGAGGACCAGAAGGGTTCTGTCCTTGCGGTTGGAGGGGAGGCGTTTAAGGGTGGAGATGTGGGACGTGGATGAGATGACAGTCCATTCCTGCTAACTGAGCACTTCCTACCTCTTTAACAACCCTTTGATGTGTAGAAGAGCTGATATGGGCATATCAATGTGAGCTGTGGAAGATACAGAACAGTTGTCATTTGAAACAGCAGCAGCTCTAGGTTAGTGCCTCCTTATACACAATGGACCCCATTGCTAATCATGTTCTTACCTGACCATCTTGACATACAAATGTTTTTTGAAACCAACTTGACCATCTACAGACCAAGGTCAAATGGACAAAATCCTTTTCATTAATGGATGGAGTTTCTCACTTTAAGGTGAGATAGACAGAACTTGTGAAGACTTTCAGTCAATCTTAGTCATGTTGGATTCTTACTTTAGCTTTTAATTCCAAGTAGTCACAGCAGCCAGAGCAGTTTAACGATTCATTTATTACTGATTGAAACCAGTTGCCTAATGTGGTTATGAAGCACTGATGGATGAAGATAGATTAATGTTTGAAGTCCTTAATGACGACACACAGAGCCTTCTGCTCTCTAGCCTTCCCATCATATGTGGTAACATTAACATTCAATGATAGTTAAAAAGAAGTCTGGCCAGAAGAATCTATATGAAAACATGATCACACAAACCATATAGGGGCTAACTCACAGCCTTGTTTAATCCTGATCCAGATTTGTAGAGTATCTGTCTCAGATCTCCTATCCAAGACAGCTGCCTTTTATTATTGCGATGCAATTACAAGAATATGATTGTGTTTCAACACACCCAAATCTTTGGAGCAAAGTCCACTTAGCCATGTATTACTGAATCATATACAATAGGTCGAGTTGAAAAATGCAATGAAGAGTTCCCAGTGTTGTTTCAAACATTTTACTTGGATTTATCTGGCAAGACACACCATGTCAGAGGTTTTTCTGGAATAGAGGGATATGGGCTGGGTGCTGGCAGGTGGGACTAGATTGGGTTGGAATATCTGGTCGGCATGGAAGGGTTGGACCGAAGGGTCTGTTTCCATGCTGTACATCTCTATGACTCTATGACTATCGAAAGGCACATTGTTTCTCAGGCAAGATTTTATCAGACACGGGAAGTAGGTGATTCAGGATTTTCACTGTTGCAGACAAGAGTAAAAGACTTTGATAGTCTCAAAAACATAATTAATTTATTTCTTGAAAGTCGTTACAATTGTTGCATTCCTGAAGTCCAGGGGATATTCTGCTTCATCCAAATCCATAGGATGAGTGCATGGAGTCTTGATGTGAGCAAAAACCCAGCATCTTTGAAGACTTCAGCTGGAACACCTTCAGGGCTTCGTTATTTATCATATGTTTGATGTAATGCTATTTAATGGTATTGCCATTTTTTAGGTGAGAAACTCCATCTTTTAGTGAAGGGAATTTTGTCCATTTGACCTCGGTCTGTAGATGGTCCTGTTGGCTTCAAAATGGGTTTGCATGTCAAGATGTTTCATGTCTTGCTGGATCTCTCAGCTTATCCCTTTCCACTGTCTGTATTTTATCTTCCAGATTTCTCTTTGAGTGTCAGTTTTGACTTGGAATCCTGCCTTCTTTGCTTGTGACCATGAGTTGTTCTGTTAAACAATAAAGGCTCATTGCCTTTATTCTATGAGGCCACATAATTTGGTGTAATTTTCAAAAACCAATCCGTATGCTAATGACGCCTAAACAGCCATTCCAGTCTGAAAACTCCTGATCTCGTCTGATCTCGGAAGCTAAGCAGACTTGAGGCCTAGTTAGTACTTGGATGGGAGGCTGCCTGGGAATACCAGGTGCAGTAGGCTTTTCAGGGGCACGGTTGTTCAGTGGTTAGCATTGCTACCTCACAGCACCAGGGTCCCAGGTTTGATTCCGGCCTTGGGTGACTATCTGTGTGGAGTTTGCATATGCTCCCCATATCTGTGTGGGTTTTCTCCAGGTGCTCCGGTTTACCTCCCACAGTCCAAAGATGTACTGGTCAGGTGAATTGCCCATAGTGTTAGCTACATTAGTCAGATGGAAATGGGTCTGGGTTATTCTTTGGAGGGTTGATTTGGGCTAAAGGGCCTGGTTCCACACTGTAGGGAATTTAATCTAAACCCAATGGTCTGGGTGTTTGCATTTACTGCCATTTATTTGATGTTACTATCTTTGAACTATATTTGAATTATTCTTAAAACTCAGGCTGTTTTAAGAAACATTTGTCTCCTTTCCTTTTGCGCTTTACTATTGCTCAGTCGATGTTTGTCAACAATCATCAACTATCCAATGGGAATCAGTCAACTGGAGAACTGAGCAATACTGACACCACTTAGATCTCTGACACAACAATAGCATAACCCAGATGGTGCCAATGATATGATATAGGCTACACCCATGATGCTTTGTATTTGACCATAAACAGAAAGAAAATGTTTGTTATAATAAGGCATGCTGAGCATACTTTGTCTGTTAGAGGATGCAGTTTACATTGGCTTTCCCAATGTTGTCTTACCAATAGGTATGTTCCAGCCATCAAAGCTTCTGTCTTGACCCTTGGCCCCTATCTTAAAAGAAGAAAAGCTAATTCTACTGGTTATTCATGATTTTATCATTGCCATGAGGTGAAAAATGTATGCATGTACTTCACAAATAAGAGCAGATTCTGAACTTTTTTTTAATATTGTTTTGGCACTTGCTATCCAGGTTCAAAAGTGAAGAAGAGATACTTTAATGGGTTTCCAACTATAATGTGTACGTGTGCTATCTATATGTAACACAAACAAAGTGCAAGGGCAACACAGTCCTCTTGGGTGAATTCAATATGCATATAAATGGCAGAGTGGACTCGATGGGCTGAATAGCCTTACTTCCATTCCTATGTATTATGGTCTTATAGTATTATGGTCTTATAAACTGGATGAACCAAATGGACTAAAGCTGTAAATGATGGGTTTCTGTAGTGTCTTAGAGTTGGTTTACTAGAGCAGTTTGTTGAGGAACTGACTAGAAGACTATTTTATATCTAGTATTGTATAATGATAAAGAACCAGTCAAAATCTTGTTGTAAAAGAACCTTTAGTGATGAGTGATCCCATTTCTTTGAAACTGGGGTACCTCGTTCTGAAGTAAGGATGCTCAATTTTAATAAGGGAAGTTATGTAAGCATGAGGTAAAAATTAGCTGAAGTGGAATGGGAAAATGAATTAAAAGCCTTTACTGTGCAAAGGTGATGGATCTAATAGAATCACAAAGTTTTAGAAAGCCTTTGGATTGTGTAATTTCAACAAGGCTGCCTGCCTGACTTTGTCCAGCTTTAAATACTCACTGTTTGCAAAGTGTGCCTTGTTCTCTTCTGTGTTAATTTTTGCTGTTTTCTAAACTATGGAAACTTCTCATTTGCTATTTTGCAGCTTCTACATTTTGTCTATCGCGGCCTCCTTTCCTCTCCATAGAATCCATACTGTGTGGAAGCAGGCAATTTGGCCCATTGAGTCCATACCAACCCTCTCAAGAGCATCCCACCCCATTCCTGTAACCCTGCATTTACCTTGGTTAATCCATGTAACCTGCCAATTTTTGGACTGTGGGAGGAAACTGGAGCACACTGAAGGAAACACGCACAGACACAGGGAGAGTGTGCAAGGCCCACACAGACAGTCACCTGAGGCTAGAATTGAACCCAGGTTCCTGGTGCTGAGAGATAGCGATGCTAACCACTGAGCCACCTTTTAAATAGGACAGTTACCACTCTCCACTACATAGTCAGTTCTAATGCTATCTCTGTGAAACACAGATGTGGTATATAGATTGCATGCATTTGAAGATCTCTGATGGGTTTATTTACAGAAGAACTAGTACAGATGGTACAAAATATTCTCTAAACACTGCCTTTTCTAGGCTGCTACCCATGTAAAGTGAACACGGCCTCTGGTCAAGTGATGACATCTAGGTATTTAGTTCATCTGCATGTTGAGGTTCTTAAAGTGATAGCATTCTTGAAATGATTACACAAAGCTTATTGAAACCGTCTTCACAAAACCATCAATGCACTCAGGAAACCAAGATACAATTGAAGTAAAAGGGAGGGAAAGGAATAATAACATTTGAAATTTCCACGACAATCCTCCCCAGAATACAATAGTTACAATAGTTCACACATGAAGTTTGAGGCTATGCTATTTTCTATTTTGGTTGTAATTTTTTTGACAAAAATATAATTGTTGGTAGAAGCAAAGCACTAGGAGAAAGTGAGGACTGCAGATGCTGGGGATCAGAGCTTAAAAATGTATTGCTGGAAAAGCGCAGCAGGTCAGGCAGCATCAAAGGAGAAGGAGAATCGACGTTTCGGGCATAAGCCCTTCTTCAGGAATCCTGAAGAAGGGCTTATGCCCGAAACATCGATTCTCCTTCTCCTTTGATGCTACCTGACCTGATGCGCTTTACCATCAACACATTTTTAAGAAACAAAGCACAGGCAATTCTGGGAGAAAGTGAGGATTGCAGATCCTGGAGATCAGAGCTGAAAATATGTTGCTGGAAAAGCGCAGCAGGTCAGGCAGCATCCAAGGAGCAGGAGTAGGGCTGGAGAAGGGCTCATGCCTGAAGAAGGGCTCATGCCCGAAACATCGATTCTCCTGCTCCTTGGATGCTGCCTGACCTGCTGCGCTTTTCCAGCAACACATTTTCAGCACTGGCAGATCTGGTAAGGAACCCTTTGAATGGGGGATGAAAAAGTGCTGAAAAATACTTCAGCCTAGTCTAAGAATGTTTACAAGTGAGTTTCCCAAGGATTGGTATTGGAACCCTTGGTTTTTTTTCTGATTTATATTAATGATGTGGATCTTGGAGAGCAAGGAACATTTTCAAAGTTTGAGAATGATACACTGTTTGGAATTATTGTAAATCATGAAAAGAATAATGTGAACTTTCAAATGGATATTTACAAGTTGGTAAAATTATAGTATAAATGGCAATTGAATTCAATATAGAGGAGTGTGAGGTGACAGATTTTTATATAAACATCATGGATAGACAATATTGAGTATATGGCACTACCCTAAAAGGTGTGCAGGGACAGACAGCTAGGTATATATGTGCATTAAAGGTGGCAGGATGTGGAGAGAGCAATAAATTAACTATACAGTATCCCAGGCTGTATTAACAGGGTCATAGAATACAGGAGCAAAAACATTATGCTGAACTTATATAAGACATAGGTTAGACCTTAGCTATTCTGGGTGCCCAAGTTCTCAGCACCACAGTTCAGGAAGAATGTGAATGCATTGGAAGAGTGCAGTAAAGGTTTATGAGAATGATTCCAGTGTTGAGAAATCTCAGTGGTAAAGACACATTGGAGAAGTTGGCATGATGTTCCTTGGACAGGAGAAAGCAAAGAGGCAATCTTGGTGGAAGTTTGGAGGCCTGGGCAGAGTAGCCAGCGCAAAACTATTCCCACTTGTGAAAAAAAATCAAGAACAAGAAACATAAATCTAAAGTGATTTGTAAAAGAAATAAATGCACTGTTCGGAAAAACTTTCTGCTTGGGAGTGTGGTGGGGGCAGGTTCAATCAAGGTATTAGAGAGGACATTAGATAATTATTGAAATAGAAACAATTTACAGGGTTATGGGGAAATATTGGGAGAATTTCATGGTATTTGGTCATGGCATTTGTTCAAAGAGCTGGTGCAGACAATTGTCTCATTATGCACTGTAATAATTCTGTGATTATAATCTCTTTTTTTTTCCCCAGTATTAAATGGCAGATGGCAACAAATGAACTCAAGGTATTTATACAAATCTTAAGCAGATTATAGCTGTTTACAGCAATCCTTAAATGCAAGTGTGCAACTGATGGAGCCATCTGGTACAATATGGTGCCCAGTATACAGCCAGAAATCAGATAAAAATAAATAAATTTGACAAGCGTTTATTTTCCTGCATGTAATGCATAACCAAGAGACAGGTTAGAACCCAAAAGCAGGTGAATTTATTTATATCTCTCGTAGATTTTCATTTGAAAATGTTTGGTGCAAGCACATCATCAAGAATCATAGTAATTGTTTTAGTCAACAGAGAAAGCAATGTGGGGACTCCAAGTTAAGAAAAGCAATTTTTTGCTGGTAATCATGATGTACAAACAATCTTGTTGACATTACCGAAGCCCCATGTTGTGAAACTGCAGTGAAGACCACAGCAATCAGTTACAATATCACTGCATTTTGATGGAGGTGAAATTATTGCTGGAAATACCAGTAGATCTCTCAGCAAGATTTGCTTTAACACAAATGTAATCTCTTGCTTTGCCTCTGCTGCAAACTCCAGACTATTGATTTATATTATTGCTTATTGTTCCCAATTTAAGTAATAATTTTGGGAACTCTGCACCTACACATCAAACTCCTCATGATGATGCAAGTGAATAATTGAAAAGTAATGATTATTGACCTGAGACATTCAGCTGTTTCTCTTTCCATTCTCTATTTTAGTGCTCAGATTTCTATGAGCTGTCAGAGTTTGCTTTTAGATGTGTGATTCATGGCTCTCTCACTTTTACTGCCTGCCAATGATGTACTTTCAAATGATTTACAAGTTGATGCTCAAGTTATTTTGGCCACAATGTGACTTCTTTTTTCCCCTGACCATTCAGTCCTGCAGTGAGACTTGGACTTCTGAACAAAGGCAAAAATGTTACCCACGAGACCATGAGACCTTCTTCACTTTATCAAATTCGTTACAGCTGAATTCCTGGGTTACTAGTCCAGTACTGTTCCCACTCCACTATTTGTTTTATACAATTTATAAAATAATGTATTTTATAAAACTTATACAACCCTAGAGTTAAAATATTTATATCAAATTTAGTTTTCTTCAAAATGATTTAGATGGGTATCATTCTGTATTCATTGTTGTGATTCTGTTCGCCGAGCTGGGAATTTGTGTTGCAGACATTTCGTCCCCTGTCTAGGTGACATCCTCAGAGCTTGGGAGCCTCCTGTGAAGCGCTTCTGTGATGTTTCCTCCGGCATTTATAGTGGTTTGTCTCTGCCGCTTCCGGTTGTCAGTTCCAGCTGTCCGCTGCAGTGGCCGGTATATTGGGTCCAGGTCGATGTGTTTGTTGATAGAATCTGTGGATGAGTGCCATGCCTCTAGGACTTCCCTGCCTGTTCTTTGTTTGGCTTGTCCTATAATAGTAGTGTTGTCTCAGTCGAATTCATGTTGCTTGTCATCTGCGTGTGTGGTTACTAAGGATAGCTAGTTGTGTCGTTTCATGGCTAGTTGGTGTTCATGGATACGGATCGTTAGCTGTCTTCCTTTTTGTCCTATGTAGTGTTTTGTGCAGTCCTTGCATGGGATTTTGTACTCTACGTTGGTTTTGCTCATGCTGGGTATCGGGTCCTTTGTCCTGGTGAGTTGTTGTCTGAGAGTGGCTGTTGGTTTGTGTGCTGTTATGAGTCCTAGTGGTCGCAGTAGTCTGGCTG
>NC_057712.1:20466464-20490680 GCF_004010195.1 Chiloscyllium plagiosum | reverse complement strand
GGTGTAGACCATCCTGTTTATTGAGGTCCCACCTTCCCCAGAAAGAACTCCAGTTATCCAGATACCGGAATCCCTCCCTCCTGCACCATCCCTGTAGCCACGCATTTAGCTGTTCTCTCTCCCTATTCCTCGACTCTCTATCACATGGCACGGGTAACAAACCAGAGACAACAACTCTGTTTGTTCTAACTCTGAGCTTCCAACCTAGCTCCCTGAAAGCCTGCCTAGCATCCTCAGCCCTCCTCCTACCTATGTCATTGGTGCCAATGTGGACCACGACTTTGGGCTGCTCCCCCTCCCCCTTAAAGACCCAGAAAACACGATCAGAGACACACGTACCCTTGCACCTGGGAGGCAACATACCAAATGTGAGTCTCTCTCGTTCCCACAAAACCGCCTATCTGTGCCCCGAACTATCGAGTCCCCAATTACTATTGCTCTGCTCTTCTCCACCCTTCCCTTCTGAGCAATGGGGACAGGCTCCATGCCTTTCCTGGGATTCCTGTCTAAGTCTTCATCCACGTTGTATGACTCAAGGCTGGTTGCATTAATATGTTCTGCAATTGCTATGTCCAAACTTGTCTATCAAATACCTACACAAATCTATTTTTAATTGTGGACCAATGAATAGCAGCTCAGAACCAAAATCCAGGCTGATTTATTCTCCTCTCTCTAAAATTAAAATGAATTATAACAAGATTACATCCACAGTACTGCAAGTTATTTATGATTCAAAGCATGTTGAAAAGCCTCCACACCAGAATGCCTTAGATGCGTTCTTCCCACAATCCGCAGGGATTGAGAATTGACTTTCAAAAAATCAAGAATATAAATTATAAGCCATAAAAACTATATTGCAAAATATTAGTCCTCACAACAACAGTAAACAAAAATAGAAATCTCAGGATTCTTTGAATTTACTTGAAAGAACAGATGTTTTGTTCAGTAAAGTATTCTGCTGCTGTTAAGTACAAAAATTATTTTGAATATTTCCTTACATCTGTTTCTCAGGTCACTATGACCTCATTTCACCATTAAATTCAAAATCTCCAGCTTCTACCAGCAGATGAGAAACAAGAGTGATCAGATATCACCATTTGGGCAAAGATATCTGATATTAGCACTTAGAAGTGTTATACTGAAGGTGAAAGATGTGACTGTCCACTATGGAGCTCCAGAAGCAAATCAAATATGGGCCCTCATCAATGCCTGAGCCCAGGGAACCCTAAAGCTTGCAATGTGACCACCTCAGGTAATAATCTATTTTGCAGAGGTTATGCTGAAGAATAGATGTAGTGTAGCTAAATAAATCAATAAGTTTTCCCTACGATGAGAAACCCATTCCAGCTTACTGTAATGATATTCAAATTGAGTTGCGCTCAATATTGTTCTTGGAATAATGTAATCACACTTGCTAACAATGAGCAATGTAAAAATCTGGTCAATACCACAGGAAAAGAAATCAGCAAGTAACTTCAATAAAGTTGTAAAACCATTCCTGATATAATTCAATAATAGTGGAGAAAAATGTAGATTTGGTTATATGGTTGTTTCCCTTGGAGTCTTGTTGGTGTTGTGCCTGACAATAATTTCACCTTTGACAGGGATGTGTGTCTGATCACTTTAGATCTGCCGATTGTGACAAAGCTCTGCCCCTTTCAGCAGTCGATTGCAACTGCCTTGATTCCCCTGACTGAAGTACAAACTTCCACCCTGTCAGAGAATTTATAGTATACAGATTTTATTTAATGTTTTATTCTCCACATTATTCATTTTCCCTCTAAGAAAGGAAAAACCTAAGACTTGTTACGAAAGGCGTTCTGGAAGAACTAATGTCAAAGTTGCTTGCAGCCTCACCCTATATGATGTCATCACACAGTCTTTGGGTGGAGAAAGAATCAGTCTAGTACGAGGTCCTGATGAAGACTGATGTGCCATCTCTGGTCCCTGACTGCCTTTATAAAGATGCCTAACTATTTATTGTAACTTATACCTATTGTTATTAGGCAATAAACTATAATGTTGTTCAACAAGCACTTCTTTCCATTCAACCTTATCCTTCAGTTTATCCTTCATCACAACTAATTAGATAGGCACATAAACTCTGCATGGAAAGGAGAATTGGGGTGCATCATTACCTCTTGTCATAATACCCTTTGATATGTGCTGTGTATGTTTACGTTGACCCCTTGAGTTCTGTTTTGCAGTGCCCATTTGGGCCTCTCTAAACCATTACTGTGCATTTAAGTCAAGTAGAAAGGAAGATTTCAATTCATAGAGGAACAGCACCTCATTTTCTGCTTAGGAACTCTGCAGCCTTCTGGACTCAATATCCAGTTCAGCAACTTTAGGGCTTAAGCTCTCCCATGTCCCAACTCCAATCCCTACAAACCAGGCCTTGTTAACACAGTCTGCTATTACACACAATCAGTTGTTAGCTACTAACAATGCCCATTATCATCTATTCACTTGCCTAACCGGATCATTATCCACTCCTCCGTCTGTCCAACTGTTCTTCTCTCTCTTTGGGCTCTATCCCCACCTATCATTTAATCTTTACCCGTACCCCCCACCTTATTTTCTGCATGAAAACTAACATTTTCCTAGCTACCATCAGTTCTGAGAAAGGGTCACCCGACCTGAGTTCTCTGAACAGATGCGAATAGACCTGCTGAGCTTTTCCAGCAATTTCTGTTTTTGTTTCAATTCATGAACTGGCTGGGGTCACCACCCCTCAGCTGAGATGTGGTGACCCTCTGATTAAATTCAACATCAGTTGATTCTCTCCTATTGAGAGGTCAAGGTATGGCCCTCTGGAAGAATGGCAAATTTCACTTCCACTTAAATCAGATAGGACTGATGAGCGCATGGAGTCCATCAGCACAATAGAAATCTTTAAGAACCAATGAACTACACAAGGACTGGAGTATTTTATCCCCTCTGGTAATGACTGCTGATTTAATTTTGTTATGTTTCTATTTTAAGTTTCCTCTTACTTTTGGATTTCTTTGTTTCAGAGTTCCACCAGGGACTGTCTAATTTTGCTAATGTTTACCTTAAAAGAATGGAAAGGAGAATCAGTATCAGCAAACTTATCTAACCAGAAGCCTCATGTGGTCCTTACTGTAACATACGACAAGAATTACTTTGAAGTTTAGATTATTTTAAGCTTATCCTCAAATGTGCAGAAGTAGTAAAAGCAGATTCCAAAGTAACAGAATAACAGTTGTTTGTACAGTTTATTTCAAATGGATGCTTGGTACTACACTGCTGTGATAAATCAAGAGAAAAAACACTAACCCCAATCAGCGAGATTATGTATCAATATACTTGAGCACTCTTTTATTCTGTAAGTATCCTATCCATCAAGAAAGAAAATCCCTACTGTCAATTGTTAATGCAGTGAGAAGAGGAGCTAGAAAATCTGACTTTCTAATACAGACAATCAGACATTTTCAAAAGCCTCAAACTCGCTGTCAAGATGTGAAATGCAGAGGTCACGTAAATCATGCATCGGTGGTGCAGTGGTAGAATTCTTGCCCACCATGTGGGAGTCCCGGGTTCAATTCCCAGCCAATGCAGCACATGTTTAAGTGTGCCATGGTGGCTCAGTGGTTAGCACTGCTGCCTCACAGCACCAGGTCCCAGGTTCAATTCCAGCCTCAGGTCACTGTGTGGAGTTTGCATGTTCTCCCCATGTCTGCATGGGTTTCTTCCAGGTGCTCTGGTTTCTTCCCACAGTCTAAAGATGTGCAGGGCAGGTGAATTGGCCATGCTAACTTGCCTATAGTGTTAGGTGCATTAGTCAGAGGGGAAATGGGTCTGGGTGGGTTACTTTTCAGAGAGTTGATGTGGACTGGTTGGGCAGAAGGGTCTGTTTCCACACTGTAGGGAATCTAATCAAAGTTAGGGAGACTTTTACAAACAAGGGGATGCCCACTGAAACAGTGATGAGAAATTATCTTTTCTATCAGAAATATGTGTTAAAAATTTCCTTCCTCAAAGGGCAGTAGATGCAGAATTTTAAAATATTTTTTAAGGCAGAAGTAGATAAATTCTTGATTACTTAAGGTGGTGAAAGATTAGCAGGGAAATGAAGGAAGGTTAAAATTAGATCAGCCATGATTTTATTGAATTATGGAGCAGACTCAATGGACTGAGTGGCCTATTCTTGTTCCTTGTCCGTATGTCCGGATTATTAATTGATAATTTCTCTTCCAACAATCTTCTACAATGATTATTCTTGAAACCTTAATGTCTTGTATTCACTAATGTATAGTTAGAGGATTCCAAATCTTCCCACAGGATTTATCGCCCTGCAATGAAATTTAATTCTTAAACTAATTTACCTTCAAATGAAGTTTATTTTAATATCTATGAAAATAGTTATTTAATATTGTACCGCAGTTTTGTTATATTTTCATTTGAGCACTGTACAAGGTGAATGGAGAATCAATCAGATCACTGTTCACTGATGCCCCCAAAGAAATCAAATTTAACAGATCAAACTAAGATGATTCAGGGCTGACTTTCATACTTAGTATTAATTGGACAGCAGGTGGGCACATAAAAAAATTGGCACGCACAGTATTCCATCTCCTTCCATCAGTCCAAAGATGTGTGGGTTAGGTGGATTGGCCATACTAAATTGCCCGTGGTGTCCAGGGATGCAAAGGCTAGGTGGATTAGCCATGGGAAATGTAAGGTCACAGGGGTGTGGTGTGTCTGGTTCCCTTCGGAGGATCAGTGCGGACTTGATGGACAAAATGGCCTACTTCCACAAACTGTAGAGATTCTATGATACTATGAATCTTACCAGGCTTATTGTAAAATAAATTAGCAAATGGCCAAAACACAACACGTGTCGGCAAGGCAGCTAGATAATTGGGCCAGGAGGGGTGGAGGCAGTTGGGGGTGTGGTGGGTTCGGAAAAGCCAGACAATAGTCGATTAATCAAATAGGAGATGCTTTATTTAACGGTGGATAGTGGAGAGCCTCAACAGTTTATGTTTATATGAATACCTTTGTCCGAGTAAAATGTCCAAAGGCCCTTCATTCCAGTCATTATCAACAACATTTGACTTCAAGCCAGGTAAGGGCATATTTGGGAAAAGGACCAAGAGTTTGGTAAAAGAGTCAAGCATGATGGTGAAATCATACTTTATAATAAACGACTTTACAAATTTAATGGCTGGAATCCACTAGCTGATTAAAAAAAAAGACTGAAGCCACGTTCCAAAGATTTGAAAGCACGGTCAAAGATAGCTGAAGATTTGCATCAACAAGCCTCTCACGTTCCAATGCCATTGAAATAGAGACTACTTGTCCGCAAAGCCTCTCATCATGGAAGCCATGCAACTGAAATCTACACCACCACACCATATTTGGGGAAGATGGGCAATTCAAGAGAGATGGTCATGTCACAAGACAGCTCATAGTTTGTGGATTTAAGCATCTGGTTTCACTGCAGCCAGAGGGCAAGCAAATGAGATGCTGAAGATCTTTGATTGAGTTTTCCTGCCTCTCTCCATGCAACTTGTAAGTTTCAAACCCACTCTTTCACTCTTGAAAGAATAGATAAATCATTCATTTTTAAGCTACATCAACACCAAACTCAGGAGAGTCAGTACAAAAGCGGCATGGTGGCTCAGCAGTTAGCACTGCTGCCTCACAGCAGCAGGGTCCCAGGTTTGATTCCAACCTTGGGTAACTGTCTGTGTGGAGTTTGCACATTCTCCCCGTGTCTGCGTTGGGTGCTTCGGTTTCCTCCCGCAGGCCAGGTGAATTGGCCGTGCTAAATTGTCCATAGTATTAGTTGCATTAGTCAGAGGGAAATAGGGTTGGGTGGGTTACTCTTCGGAGGGTCAATATGAGCTGGTTGGGCCCAAGGGCCTGTTTCCACACTGTAGGGAATCTAATCTAATTCCAAAATCACCTGAATTCAGTAATGAGCTGTGCTCTATAACTTTAATGGACTTCAAATTGCTTAATATATTCCATCGCTCTTAATATTAGTGTGTCAAAGTGAACATCAAATGTGCATGTAAATTTGGAGCATTTTCATGATTTTGCTTTCTTTAGATCTGATTATGTTCAATAAATGCTGTTGGCTTTATAAAGTCATACAGCACGGAAACAGACCCTTCAGTCTAGCTCATCCATGCCAACCAACTTTTCACCAATAGTCATAGAGTCATAGAGATGTACAGCACGGAAACAGACCCTTTGGTCCAACCCATCCATGCCCACTAGATACCCAACCCAATCTAGTCCCATCTGCAAGCACCTGGCCCATATCCCTCCAAACCTTTCCTATTCATATACCTATCCAGATGCCTTTTAAATGTTGCAATTGTACCAGCCTCCACCACTTCCTCTGGCAGATCATTCCATACATGTACCATCCTCTGAGTGAAAAAATTGTCACTTAGGTCTCTTTTATATTTTTTCCCTCTCACCCTAAACATATGCCGTCTAGTTCTGGACTCTAGAAAAGACTTTGTCTATTTATCCTATCCATGCCCCTCATGGTTTTATAAACCTATATAAGGTCACCCCTCAGCCTCCGACGCTCCAGGGAAAATAGCCCTCGCCTATTCAACCTCTCCCTATAGCTCAAATCCTCCAACCGTGGCAACATTCTTGTAAATCTTTTCTGAACCCTTTCAAGTTTCACAATATCTTTCCGATAGGAAGGAGACCAGAATTACTCCAACAGTGGCCTCAACCAATCGCTTCAGGAAGTGGGGTGGCTGCTGGAAACCATGTCAGTACCTATGAACCCCTTCACCCCTCCTCATCTGGACTCCCATCCCACTCTCATTCACTTATGCTCTGGGTTTCAGCAGGAATCATGGAGTGGGCCTCTGCATTGATGCAATGCAGAGACGCCAGCCTCCAATTTCAAGCCCATTGGAGCTCAATTGAATAGAAGGTCCAACACTGGCCAGAGTCCAACCACAAATCAATCCAAAAAGATCAATTCCCTATTATTAAGTTAATTATCTAACATGAGGTCAAAGCTAGAGTTTATTTAAGTCCTCATATTTGGTGATATATTACCACTGGTTATAACCTCTGCCAACATCAAATTGTTTTTAACTATCATTCCATCAAATATTACAACTTTCTATTATAGACCTAGAAGAAAATTGGCTAGATAGTTCACCTTGAGTCAAAATTGCTCAACAGTTTTAAATGCCTCTCATTTATAATGATGGATGGTTTTGCGCACAGACGTGTGTGGTTGCCAAATACCTATTCAGCTTTTACTTCATCAACTTCACATATGTGAGTAAATGAAGAGGTCACTGACACTAAGCAGTTCAGGTTACAAGTGACTGAGTGGAAACAATAGAATAAAATGTGATATTTGACATTTTTAACTAAATGAAAGTTCTTGGCATTCCCCAGCAAGAATTCAACAGGGATTTGCACTGTTAAGGCTTTCAGGCATTGCCAGTAATATCTTCTCATCATAACATAAGCAACCCTTGACTGGAGCTAGCTAATGTTTTGCCCATTGAACCATAAATTTTTCCTCCTGACATATCCATTTATCAGGCCTGCTCAAGGGAAATCATCAGGATGGCAGAGCTAGCATTAGCTATCAGATGGAATAAATAGAAGTAGAAAGAGGGTGGGTGAAAGTCTAGACAGCTTGGGGCTAAGGCTAGGGAGGATAGGAGTGGAATTAGTTCCTTAAAGTACTTGGGGTAGAAGGAGGATGACTGGTTCTGGCAGTACTGGGTACAGTGGCATTCTTCAAAGAAAAAACCATTAACGAAAAGGGAGTTTGGGGCCTTAGAAATTACAGAACAGGCCATCTTAAAGAGGTTTATAAAATCACAAACAGCATGAAGCGGGTGAATAGCCAAGGTCTTTTCCCTGGGGTGGGGGATTCCAAAGTTAGAAGGTATAGGTTTAAGTTGAGAGAGGAAGACTTAAAAAGGACCTCAGGGGTAACTTTTTAACACAGAGGGTATTCATGTATGGGATGAGCTGCCAGAGGAAGTGATGGAAGCCGGTACAATTACAGCATTTAAAAGGCATCTTGATAGGTGTATAATTAGGAAAGGTTTAGAGGGATATGGGCCACATGCTGGCAAATGGGATTAGATCAGATTGGGATGTCTGGTCAGTGTGGACGAGTTGAACCAAAGAGTCTGCTTCCGTACTGTATGACTCTATGACTCAGCAGAAAACGCTAAAATCAGGTAAGTTGGAGGAAGAAAATGAGCCACAGTAAGTTTGAATAGGTCAAGATGAATAACTGGAACAGCTGGAGAATTTTACTCTCTATCCACACACTCATTGATGTTTAATGTAACTAGGCTAACTGATGTTACATGAACTAGTAAAGGAAACAAATGATAGGAAGTGCCAGTGCAAGCTGTTGTAACACTTGTGGTGTTTCCTGACTACCCTGCTTTCTGTTTCGTAAAATATTATTCATAATGAGGTTCTCTAAACATCTATATTTAATTTTTATTGCATGTAATTTTATTAATTTAAGATAATTTGCATGCATTCCAATATTCCCCATGCCTTAAGGATATTCCTTTGGTTAATGGACACTATCAACTTTTAAACATTCAGGAAACAACAATTTGCAGCTGTGCCATAGGCAGCACGATGGCTCAGTGGTTAGCAGCGCTGCCGACAGCGTGAGGGACCTGGGTTCAATTCCAGCCTCAGGCACTTGTCTCTGTGAAGTTTGCACGTTCTCCCCGTGTCTGCGTGGGTTTCCTCAGTGCACTCTGGTTTCCTCCCACAATCCAAAGATGTGCAGGTCAAGTGTATTGGCCATGCTAAATTGCCCATTGTGTTCGGTGCATTAGTCAGGGGTAAGTGGAGGGGAATGAGTCTGGGTGGGTTACTCTTCCGAGGGTCATTGTAGACTTGTTGGGCCGAAGTTTCCATACTTAGGGAATCTAATTTATGCCAGCATTGGAGATAGGTAAAATAGTATTAATCCAAAGTATTCAAGAAGTATGTGCTAAGCCAAAAGAAAGGGAAGATGGTAGCAATATTAGTCAAGTGGTGATATTAAGCAAACATAATATTACAGAGATAGTGTAAAACAATTAAGAAGAAGGCTCCAAGAAAAACTGAAGTTAAGGAACAGAAAAGCGTAGTTTATTGTAGAGCAAATAATAAGAAGATAGAGGAGCAAATACATAGTCAAATTACAGAGAAATAGAAAATAAAATTCAGCTTTAATGCTGCTGAGAAAAGTGATACCAAAATCAAAGCTTTCCTTCTTGCACTCATTAAGAGAGAGTCACAATTTCAAAAGGAGCAGCAATTTATCCTGCATGAAAACAGGATGCTAACTGGTTGACAAGTAAACTCTTACTGTGGACTCTTACTGCCAATCAATGACATTAAGGGATGGGCAGATAAAGGTGAGGGAGAAGGTGATAGGTCGGAGAGGAGGGTGGAGTGGATAAATGGGAAAGGTGATGGACAGTCTTGAGGGCGGTGTCTAGTTGAAGGCTTGGGACTGGGACAATGCAGGGGAGGGGAAATGAGGAAGCAGTTGAAATCCACACTCATTCCATGTGGTTGCAGGGTCCCAAGGTGGAATATGAGGCATTCCTCCTCCATGCATCGGGTGGTAAGGGTTTGGTGATGGAAGAGGCCCAGGACCTGCATGTTCTTGGCAGAGTGGGAGGGGAAGTTGAAGTGTTCAGCTGTGGGGCAGAGGGGTTGTTTGGTGCAGGTGTCCCAGATATGTTCTCTGAAACAATCCGCAAGAAGGCATCTTGTCTCTCCATTGTAGAGGAGACCACCTCAGGCAAATCGGGTGCAACAGATGACATTGTTGGAGGTACAGGTAAATCTCTGTCGATGTAGAAGGACCCTTTGGATCCTTTGAAGGGCCCTGGATGGAGGTGAGGGGGGAGATGTGGGCACAGGTTTTGCACTTCCTTGGTGGCAGGGAAGGTGCCGGGAGTGGGCTGTGGGCTGGTGGGGGTGGGGGGGTGCATGGAGCTGACGAGGGACTCATGAAGGGAATTGTCTCTCCAGAATGCTAATAGGGATTTGGAGGGAAATTTATCTCTGGTGGTGAGGTCCATTTGTAGGTGGCAGAAGTGGCAGAGATGAGGCGATGTATCTCGAGGCTGGTGGGCTGGGAGGTGAGGACCTGGGGTGTTCTGTTCTTGTTGCATTGGGAGGGGTGGGATTCAAAGTCAGAGTTGCGGGGAATGGAGGAGATCTGCTGGAGGGCATCGTTGACAACATGGGAAGGGAAATTGCGATTTTGGAAGAAGGAGGCCATCTGGAATTTTCTGAGGTGGAATTAGTCATCCTGGGGACAAATGTGGTGGAGGCGGAGGAATTGGAATAAGGGATAGCAATTTTATAAGAGGAAGAGTGGAAAGAGGTGCAGTCTAGGTAACATGGGAGTCGGTGCATTTGTAGTAGATGTCCGTGGTTAGTCAGTCGGCGGGGATGGAGATGGAGAGGTCCAGGAAGAGGAGGGAGGTGTCCAAGATGGTCCAGGTGAACTTAAGGTTGGAGTGAAAGATGTTAGTGAAGTTGACGAACTGTTCAACCTCCTCAAGGGAGCACTAGGTAGTGCCGATACCATCATCAATGTAGCGGAGGAGATTTTGGGGGATGGTACCGATGTAGCTGTCGAAGATGGACTGTTCCACATACCTGACAAAGAGATAGACATAGCTGAGGCCCATGCGGGTGCCTATGGCCACCGCTTTTGTTTGGAGGAAGTGAGAGGCTGATGAGTGTGTCAGTGGAAGGGTATTGGTTGGGACGGCATGAGAGGAAGAAACAGAGGGCATGGAGGCATTCATCATGGCAGCTGGATGAATTTAATGGCAGCAGCAGTGACTCCATCAATTGGCCAGAAAGGATGAGAGTTTCAACAGCAGCTGTGTAGATAGGTAATGTTACAGAAGTGGAAGTAGGTTTTTTCAGTAATGGAAAGGATTTGGCACCAGATACTCAGTTTTACAACAAGCCAAGAATGTCCCCATGCAGGGCAAAACTGACTACGTTGATACACAGGCAGGTAGGGTAATTATTCCCATGCTGTTAACCTTTTGATGGTTCACCCTGGTTCTCATGTATTCACCTTGACATCCAATGTCACACAGGCTGTGCAGGTGTAGGAATTGCAGGGTGAAAACAAATGTTGTTCTCTCCCAAAACTGCATTTCTGGCACAGGTTACTGCAGTCACGATGAACCTCCCTCTAGGTGAACCCTGGGCTAATCGTGCCTTCTGTGTTGGAAGCAAAATGCAGCAACCATGAACCCTGTGTGGCTCAGATCATCTAACTCACCACAAGGACTAAGTCCTGCATTAAATGGCAGTGAACATCCAAACCTGTCACCCCAGTTAGGAATTGCTCCTTCGTCACTTCAAAACAGCATTCCTTAATTTGTGAAGAAAAGCTTCAGAACATACTTATTAATTATATGGTGATGTTGTAACATAGCATTCTAGGAGAAAGTGAGGACTGCAGATGCTGGAGATCAGAGCTTAAAAATGTGTTGCTGGAAAAGCGCAGCAGGTCAGGCAGCATCTAAGGAGAAGGAGAATCGACGTTTTGGGCATAAGCCCTTCTTCAGGAAGCATTCTAGCCCCAAATGAGTCTGCAATAAACCACCATTTGTTTTCGGGGGGCATCATAACACACTTACTCAGTACCACAAGTACGTTAGACTTTCTTTCCATGTTACAGCAGGAGACTTTAAAGGTTGCAGTGGTGTTGTTTAGGCTTTGGCCACAAGGTGAAGCTAGAAACTCAATGAATTCTTGTGTGCTATGGTACAGTGATCAGTGACTTCCATCAGAAACTTTGTTTCCATCATTGACTTTCAATCAACATTTTCAATGATTTTCAAATAACACCTTCATGCTCCATGTGGTAATTTGCACTAAATACCTTACTTAGCAATTGTAGATAACAATAAATCCCCCTTTGCCAGACCTTTTCACAGTTACGTTCTCCAAGTAAGGCTTTGAAAAGATCCTTCTGTTGTCATTTGGTTATCTAAAACTGAAAAAGAGAAATATAATGATAAAAACTGGACAAATACTTTTCAATGCCAAAATAAAAATTTGCAGTTAAAGCCTGTTCTCCTGTAATAATAAATAACTACTTCTTCAATAAAAAACAAATTAGATGCTCATCTGCACACCTCTTTCTCAAACTAGGTTTTTTGCTGTTTAGGGAGAAAGTGAGGTCTGCAGATGCTGGAGATCAGAGCTGGAAATGTGTTGCTGGAAAAGCGCAGCAGGTCAGGCAGCATCCAGGGAACAGGAGAATCGACGTTTCGGGCATAAGCCTGAAGAAGGGCTTATGCCCGAAACGTCGATTCTCCTGTTCCCTGGATGCTGCCTGACCTGCTGCGCTTTTCCAGCAACACATTTCCAGCTTTTTGCTGTTTAGTAAAGGAACCAAAACAGGGTAAGTATTGATAGTGTCTTGATGGTATTGTGCACAGGACAACAATGTCATACAAGCAACATATTTTCAAAACATGATTGTTTCTGCAAAATGTCATTAACATTGTCACGTCATATGTTTAGAGTTAAAAGCTGTCCAAGGAGGCAACTAAAATGTGTGAATGTTGGAGAGATTTC
Organism: Chiloscyllium plagiosum; assembly: GCF_004010195.1. NCBI lineage: Eukaryota > Metazoa > Chordata > Chondrichthyes > Orectolobiformes > Hemiscylliidae > Chiloscyllium > Chiloscyllium plagiosum. The sequence goes on along the minus strand of NC_057712.1, from coordinate 20,478,062 downwards.
AAAGGAGACCAAGGAAAAATCTCAAAAGGTGGCAATATTGTCATGGTCAAGAGAAGAGAATGCTGTCCGCAAAGATCTAGTGATCTCTTTGCTGTGATCTTCTCCTTTCCTGAACATGATTTAAATCGAGTCTTAGATTTTGGTGTGTGGCACCGGCAGCAATATCAGCAATGAGATAAGCAATCAAGTACAGCCAGCTATGTTTTAACCAGCACCTTATGAACCTGCACTCTCGATAAACTGACAATTATATACCTTAAATATGGCAAAGTTTCCTGTATTATTCTGTCCAATTACTATAGCTTTTAAAATGCATTTACCTCAATGTAAATATCTGTATTGTTCAATCAAATGGCCACAGGAATTATCAACAGTTGATTCAATTTCAAATCAATTTCTCCTCAAATACTGTGATCTACTGCGATGTCTTAGTAGTCAGCTGAGAGTGTGAATGAGAAGGCTCTCTGCTGGTAGGTTTTATTTAGGCAAAGTTGCATTATTATTGAAGTGATTTATGCTGTAAATAAAGTATAACAGTGATGTGTACATATATCCCCTGTATTATATTTCTATTACTTAATGTGTATTTTTACATTGATTATATGGACGTTTTGATTATCCGGAATATTTGATCAACCGACACACTCCTGAAATTCCTATACACTAAGCTTTTCTGCACCAGTAAAGATGTTTAGCGATAAGTATGAATTTAGAACATGTGCAGATTTCATTTCTCGTTACCAGTGAGGACAATGAATAGTGAAAGATTCACTGTCACTGCAAAATCCAGGTCATTATAGATCTCAAGTGGTTCTATTAAATTACTGACAACTAATGACTAAATAAATACAGTTATAGAGTAGGTGTTTCTGCCAAATTGGACTGCTCTTTTTAAAAAAAAACCTTGCACTTGTATAAACTTTCAAGACAACAGACATTTTGAAGTGTTTTATAGCCAATTAGCTATTTTGGGAGTATAGTCACTGCTATAGGAAACATAGCAACTGATTTATGTGTGAGAAACTCTTTCAAACAGATATGTGAAACCATATTTTGTTTCTAATGTTGAGATACCAGAGTTTTTTTCATTAATGTGAGTGAAGGTCAAATATTGGACAGGATAACAGAGAGAAGAGTGTCATTGGATCATTTCCATTCACCTGAAAGAACAGATTGGGCCGATGTCCAAACGTTGGCTCCTCTGGAAGTCAGCTCTCTTTTGGAACGATACTGGGAAGTCAGCTTTGAGTTATGTGCTCAAATCCTATGTTCAAGGTCAAGCAGCTTGAATCTATACCCTTCAGATTCAAATGCACCCTTCAGTGGCTCAGTGGTTAGTATTGCTGCCTCACAGCGCTAGCAACCTGGGTTTGATTCTAGTATCAGGTGACTGTCTATGTGGAGTTTGCACATTCTTCCCAGGTCTGTGTGGGCTTCCTCCACAATCCAAAAATGTGCAAATTAGATGACTTGGTCATGCTAAATTGCCCATAGATTTCAGAGATGTGTAGGTTAGGTGCATTAGTCAGGGGTAAATTTTGGGTAGGGGGATGGGTTATTCTTTGGAGGGTCTGTGTGGACTTGTTGGGCTGAAGGGCCTGTTTCCACACTGTAGCGATTCTATTAAAAAAAGCAGAGAACACCATTAAATGAGCCATAGCACAATGACTCGGCTGAAATCAATAAAATCCATGCAAAAGATTAATTAACTGCAAGTGCCATTTACATATGGCTCAAAGCAAGTTTCCACAACTTTTCTGTTATTTTAAAAACCATTGCACCATCTCCAAGACAGGCCACAACCCAAGGCTGCATTCATCATCATTGCAAGTTTATGTTCATTGTGCCCATTTGAGAACTTCAAGATTCTTCTTAAAATTAATTGTTTTAGGTCAAAAAACATTTATGTAACTGTAGTACGATTATAAAGAGGGCAACGTAGCAGTTCAAATTGGGCACAACAAGGTCTCTCAAATAAAAGATGAATTATAAAATAACCTGTTATTGTGATGTTGGTTGAGAGTGACATTAAGGTTGCATTCAATTGAGTGGGTCATCCAGCAAAACTGGAATTAATGAGAATTGGGGGCAAACTCTCCGCTGTTTGGCGTCATACCTGGGATATAGGAAGATGGCTGTGGTTGTTAGAGGTCAGTCATCTCAGCTCCAGGACATCTCTGAAGGAGTTCCTCAAGCTAATTTACCAGGCCCAATTATTTTCAGATGCTTCATCAATGACCGTCCTCCATCATAAGGTCAAAAGTGGAGATGTTAGCCAATGATTGTTCAATGTTCAGCGCCATTCATGACTCCTCAGAAACTGAAGCAACTGTTCAAATGCAACAAAATCTGGATAATATCCAGGCTTGGGTTGACAAGTGCAAATAATATTCACGCCACACCAGTTCCAAGCAATTACCATAACAAATAAGAGACAATCTAACCACTGTGTCTTGAGATTCAATGATGTTGCCATCACTGAACCCCCAACTATCAATATCCTGGGGGGGTTATAATTGACCAGAAACTCATCTAGAACCCCCCCCCCCCCCCCCCCCCCCCCCCAATAAACAGAGTGGCTACAGGAGCAGGTCAGAGGCAAGGAATATTACAATAATAACATAGAACTCCTACTGTGTGGAAACAAGCCATTTGGCCCAGATCCATTCCCCCTACCCTATTCTTCTACATTTTACATGACTCATGTATCTAGCCTACACATCCCTTGACACTATGAGCAATTTAGCAAGGCCAATTGACCTAACCTGCACATCTTTGGACTGGGGGAGGAAACTGAAGCACTCGGAGGAGACTCACGCAGACACGGGGAGAATGTGCAAACAGGACAAAGCAGCCCACTTGATTGGCATTACATCCACAAGTATCAACTCCCTCTACCACTGGCACTGAGTAGTAGTAGTGTGTACTAACTACATGATGCACTATAGAAATTCACCAAAGATACTTAAATAGCATGTTCCAAATCCATGATCATTTCAATCTTGAAGAACAGGGAAACATTTACATAAGAATACTACCATCCCTTTAAAGTTCCCCTCCAAGTCATTCACCATCCTGATTTGGAAATATATCATCATTCTTTCACTGCTATTGGGAAAAATCCTAGAAATACCCCCAACGGGGCATTGTGGCTCAACCTGCAGCATGTAGACTACAGCGATTCAAGAAGGCAGCTCACCATCACCTACTGAAGGGCAATTAGGGATATGCAATAAATGCTGACTGAACCAGTGATGTCCACATCCTTTGAGTAAATAACAAAAAAAAACTGTTGGACTGGAGAACTCTCCTGCTCTTATTTGAATGTCTACAAATGAAGACAGCACACAAATATATAAAAGACATTACATCCATAGCACACATTCAATCATCCATCCAATGTAGATATTACTGGCCTCTGCTGTGTTATTTCTTTTAATACTCTCATACAAATCCTTGCTACCTTCCTGTAGAGGATATTATGTATCCACGTAACCTAGTTAATTTATGAATTTACAGTTTCTATTGGATTGAGACTTGCTGATATTTCACATGGAGAGTTAATCTGGGCAGTATGACATTTTCTGCACAAACTGCAAGTGCTGAAGAAATGTCACTGGACTCAAAATGTTCACTCTGCCTTCTCTCCACCGACACTACCAGACCTGCTCAGTTTCTCCAGCAATTTCTGTTTCTGTTTCAAATCTTCAGTATCCACAGTTCTTTATTTCATCCCTCACAAGCTCATTGGCTAATAATGATACTGTTTCCAAAGTTTAACACTTTAACAACTGTAGGAGTTGTTGCTACTCCACATGTTTTTTTGACCATTTTGGCTGGCAGCTAATCGAGAAACCAACCTGAGGGACTCAAAATGTTAACTTTGTTTCCCTCGCCATACCTGCTGAGTTTTTCCAGCATCTTCTGTTTGTATTTTGGATTTCCAGCATTTGCAGTGATTTGCTTTTAATGTTTGTCAGATCTGGGTCTACTGGGGGTTTCCATGGCAACAGCATCTATTTGGATATACATGGTGTCAGTAAAATTGTACTCAGCTGAGCAAATTAAAAAGAATATAAGTTCAATAAATATCTCTTTCAAAAACTTGACAGGGTTCAGAAAAGATTTACAAGGATGTTGCTAGGTTGGAAGATTTGAGCTGTAGGGAGAGGCTGAACAGGCTGGGACTATTTTCCCTGGAGCATCAGAGGCTACGGGGTGACCTTATGGAGGTTTATAAAATCATGAGGGGCATGGATAGTGTAAATAGACAAGGTCATTTCCCTGGGTTGTGGGGGGGGGAGTCCAGAATGAGAGGGCATAGCTTTAATGCAAGAGGGAAAAGACTTAAAAGGGATCTAGGGATGGTGCATGTATGGAATGAGCTGCCAGAGGCTGGTACAATAACAACATTTAAAAGACTTCTGGATGGGTACATGATTAGAAAGGGTTTAGAGGGATATGGCCAAGTGCTGGCACATGGGACTAGATTAATCTAGGATATCTGATCGGCATGAATGAGTTGGACCAAAGGGTCTGTTTCTGTGCCGTATATCTCTATGACTCTGTGACTCTACTCAATTTATTTGAAATAGCAGAAAATAAATATGATCTTATAGTCTGAAATACAGCAAGAAGAACCATTCCAATATTTGATCAAATGATTATCATCGGTGGCACGGTGACTCAGTGTTTAGTACCACCACCTCACAGCACCAGGAACCCAGGTTCGATCCCAGCCTTGGGTAACTGTGTGTGTGGCATTTGCATGTTCTCCCTGTGTCTGTGTGGGTTTCTTCCTACAATCCAAAGATGTGCAGGTTAGGTGAATGGCCATGTGAAATTGCCCATAGTGTTCAGTGATGTGTAGGTTAGGTGCATTAGTTAGGGATAAAAATATAGGGTCTAGTGGTTTACTCCTCGGAGGGTCGATGTGGACTTGTTGGGCTGAAGGGCCTGTTTCCACACTGTATGGATTCTATGATCTGTTATAACACAATTTTATTTTATGTTGGCAAGTCTTACAGAGGATTTTTTGGCATATAGTGCACAGTAGAATATATATTAATCAGAATCATAAAACAGCCTAATTTTATTGTAAAACAAGTTTAGCTTATGCTTCCTAAAAGTTTAATGCAAGAGGGAAAAGACTTAAAAGGGATCTAAGGGGCACCTTTTATCACACAAAGGATGGTTCATGTATGGAATGAGCAATGCAAGAGAAGATTAACTAGAAATAGTTAAGCAATTTTTTTTTGTATCTCTATGTAAAGCATAGATTAAATGTTAACATATATTAATTAAAAAGCAGCAATATATTTGTCATTCTTCTTGCTAGAAAATAATTCAGACGTTTAGAGATTAAGGTGAATTATGTCTCTTAAATGCAAAAGATTAAATGCAGAAATAACAAGTATGCACTGAATTGAAGCAGCCAGTGCATATGGTAATATGATGTTTATGCTGTTGTATTAGTTATTCAGAAGCTGTGATAAAATAATACAGGGAACATGAATTCATGCTAGCAGTTTGAGAACTTGAACTTAATATTTTTAAATCAGGATGTGTTTGACTGTGAAACTGTTGGATTATCATCAAACACAGCTGTAGTAAGGTAAAAAGTTCAGTCAGGTGGATCTCATTGAGTATGAGTTCCCTAAATAGGGCTGTTAATCTGGTCCAAACAGAGAGCCCTGGCTGACAGATATAAACAGGACTGTCGTCACTGGCCGCTTGGGTGTTTCTTTTCTTCCTGGTGGTGGAAACGGAATAAAGATTCGTGCACCTTGTGTCTTTCACTGTGTCTCACACCTGCACACACACAACATGGGTACGGGAGGAAAAATAAGCACTACCACAGTTAGGCGGTAGTGTGGGGGTAATATATATATTAAAAAAACGGGTGCCAGACATTCTGCTCAATCTGAGAACTGCCTCTGAGGGAGCTCAATCAGTGCCAAGGATTCTCTTGTGTAAATAAAGGGTGACTTGGTGACAGGATACTGGCTTCTGTTAAAAAAAAGAAAAAAAATTAAACAGGACTGTTGTCACTGGCCACTTGGGTGTTTCTTTTCTTCCTGGTGTTGGAAACTGAATAAAGATTCATACACCTCATGTTCTTCACTGTGTCTCACACCTGCACACACACAACATGGGTGCGGGTGGGGGGGGGGGAATAAACACTACCGCATTTAGGCGGTAGTGTGGGGGAAAGAAAACAGGAATGTCAGAGGTTCTATTAAAAAAAATTAAAAGAACAGGAGTCTCAGAAATCCTGTTAAAAAAAAATTAAACAGGACTGTTGTCACTGGCCACTCGGGTGTTTCTTTTCTTCCTGGTGGTGGAAACTGAGTAAAGATTCATGCACCTTGTATCTTCCACTATGTCTCACACCTGCACACACACAAGAAAGAAAAAAAAGTAAAAAGAGAAAAAAAAGAAAAAAGATAAACAGGTGTGTCAAACATCCTTACACTCTGAGAGCTGGCTCTGAGGGAGAAAAAAAAATAAACAGGACTGTCGCCACTGGTCACTTGGGCGTTTCTTTTCTTCCTGGTGGTGGAAATTGAATAAAGATTTGTACACCTTGTGTCTTTAACTGTGTCTCACACCTGCACACACGCAACATGGGTGCTGGAAAAAAAGAAAGAAAAAAGAGGAAAAAACATAAAAATGATAAAAAAAAAACAGGACTGTGGTCACTGGCCACTTGGGCGTTTCTTTTCTTCCTGGTGGTGAAAACTGAATAAAGATTCGTACACCTTGTGTCTTTCACTGTGTCCCACACCTGCACACGCACAGCATGGGTGCTGGGGAAATAAATAAGCACTACTGCAGTTAGGCGGTAGTGTGGGGAAAACAAAAAAAAAGAAAAAAGGAAAAAAAGAAAAATAAACATGAGTGCATCAGGGGATCTGTTCATCTGAGAGCTGGCTCTGAGGGAGCTGCATCAGTGAGTGAAGGGAAGGAGAAGAGGTGACTGATTTTTGTTGGTGTCTTTGTAAAAAAAAGAGAAAAAAAATTGGTGTGTCAGACATCCTGTCTGAGGAAGGGTGACCGGACATTAACTCTGATTATTTCTTCACTATTTCTGGTTTACAGCATCCACAGCTCTTTCTGTTGTTAAAAAAAATAAACAGACCTGTTGTCACTTGCCACTTGGATATTTCTTTTCTTCCTGGTGATGGAAACTGAATAAAGATTCATGCACCTTGTGTCTTTCACTGTGTCTTACACCTGCACAAAAAAATAAATAGGAAGGTCAGGGGTTCTATTCACTCTGAGAGCTAGCTGTGAAGGAGCTGGGTCAGGGTCAGGGACTCTCCCTATGAAAGTAAAAGGGGACTTGGTGACAGGACACCAGCCTTTGGGGAGTTAATTCTGAGCCTGATTACGTTTCAGGGTGTGGGATAAGCACGGGACTGGGGGCTGTGCCCAGGGGAAGTGGGATAGTGTGAGACTGAGCTGAGGCCAGTTTGGTGTCTCTGGGAGAAAAAAAAGAAAATAAACAGGACTGTGGGGGGCTGTTCATTCTGAGACAGTCAGACTAGTGGCAAGTACTATGCAAGTGTAAATAAAGGGTGATTCTGCGACAGGATACTGGTCTCTGTGGAGTTATTTTAACAACTTGTGCTGACCTGGTTTGGCCTATGTGACTCCAGCCCCATACCAATATATCTGGCACGTAACTGTACCCTGAAGTATCCTTGCAAACCAATGAATTTTATCAAATTGTTATAAATAACATTAAGAGGCATCTCATCACTATTTTCTCAGCGTAATTAAGGATGACTCGTGATGATCATTCAGAAATTGCTGGGGAAACTCAGAAGTTCAGGCAGCATCTGTGAGAATGAAATCAAGTTAGTGTTTTCAATCCAATGACCCTTTTTCAGAACTATTCATGTCTAGGAAAATGTAGAAGACAGGGATGGGAGTGAGTGGGGTGACTGGAGGGGGAGAAGGTATGGAGAATTAAGCAAATAAATGAAGACAATGCCCAGAGAGAGAAAGATGGTTGGGTTATCAAAGGGATGGCTAATGGTAAGTCAGAGTGAAAGACTTTATGGGGACTATAAGTAGGCGAGAATGGGTTAGCTGGTTCAGTCCATGTCATGACAAAGCCAGGGCTATACGAGTGAGGAAAGAACTTCAAGAAAGGAGTTCAGGTTCTAAAATTATTGAAGTCAATATTGAGTCCTAGAAGTGGAAAATGAGGTGCTATTCTTTCAGTTTGTACTGAACCTCACTGCAGCACTGAAGCACACCTGAGATGGAAATGTTGGCTGGGGAGCACAGTGATGTGTTGAAGTGGCAAACTTGGCGTCACTTTGCAGATAGAACATAAGTGTCCTGCAAAGCGGTCGCCTAATCTCCATTTCATCTCCCCAGTGTAGAGGACACTACATTGTAATCAGCAAGTACAGTAGATTAGTTTGAGTGAAATGCAGGTAAATTGTTACCTCATCTAGAAGGTGTGTCTGCAGTCTTGGATAGTGAGAAATGTGGAGATAAACGTGCAGGTGTTACACCTTCTGCGATTGCATGGGAAGGTGCCATGTGGGTGCTGGGAGGAGAGGAGGAGTGGACCAGGGTTTCCCAATGGGAACAGCCCCTGAAAATGCTGATAAATGAAGGGAGGGAAATATGTGTATGATGCTGGCATCCCACTGAAGGTGGCAGAAATGGTGTCTAATGTTCCTTTGGATGTGGTTGCTGGTGGAATGAGAACACAGTGACCCTATTGGTGTTGGGTAAGGGAAAGAAAGGAGTGAGAGCAGAAGTGCAGGAAATAGGTCAGTCACAGCTAAGGCCCCTGTCAACCATGGTGATGGGGTGTCCTCAGTTGAGGAAAAAGGTGGACATTGCTGAGACATTATTGTGGAAGATGGTATCTTCAGAATAGAGGCAATGGAGATGGAGGAAGTGGGAAAATGGGATGGAGTCCCTACAGGAAGTATGGTGTGAGGTTGCATAGCCCCAGGTAAATGTGGGAATCGGTGGGTTTGTATTGTTTTTGATGACCAGACTATCCCCAGTAATGGAAACAGATGTTGAGGAAGGGTTGGGAGGAGTCAGAGATAGACCAAATGAAGGTGAGAGAGGGATGGAAATTGGAAGCAAAATTGATCAACATTTCCAGCTCCAGACAAGAGAGGGAAGTAGCACTGATGATGTCATCAATGTGGGGAGGGACTTGAGTAGGATTGGAACAAGTTCTTCTCAGAGACTATCTGATCCATCTCAGTAGGTGATGCTATACAAAGAGTTAACCCTTTAGGGCCAACTGGCTTATACAATAATGTAATTAATTCTGGTTCTCTCCTCGCCATCGTGATATCTTTATTCCTTCATTCCTAATGTCAGTCAGAACTCCCAATGACCTACTACCCACACCTGCTCCTTGTCACCCATCAGCACACATGCTCCCCACCCATCCACCCTCCACAATTCACACAAGTTCAATGTCAATGAAACTAAGGAGCCAGGGATTCCAGACAGCAGAAGTGATAGGCAACTGGGAGACATGTAGTGACCCCTGGAGTCTGGGAGGGATGGGTGAGAGAAACTGGTGGAGGTGATAGGAGGATGGATGACAGAAGGGTTGTGACAAGTGCCCATGTTTGGGAAGGTATGGAATTGATTTTAAGATTGTGGGAACTGGGATGAAGGAGCGGTGGTTGGTATTGTTAGAAATGGGGAAAAGTATTGTTTTTGCAGATATAGAAAAAGCATACAGAAAAGGGGTACAGCAAGAGAACTATTAACTCTTCAGGTATTTAGGGAAGAGTATCTCTACTTTTCAGTGTATAATTGTGGTTAATTAAATACTAACTTTGGTGTGTAATTATTATAGCACATAAGTTATTTTTAAAAATTATGTTTTCAGCAAAAAGCTGAGATAACCGAAATGCTTGGGCTATACAAAATGATACAAGTTCATGAAATGTCCGAGGATGGAATGTACCAGCAGAATTCATACAAAATGTTAAACCAGATCTTGATGTACTGTCAACAAAATAATGTGTGGAAGGTTGCCAACCTGGGGGGAGGGGGCAATGGGCGTGGAACATAGATGGGCAGAGGCAAAATACTAAGAGAGATTGGGTAATGCAGGAGTTAGGAGAGGTGACCTCACCCAGCTCAAAAGTATAATTGTGTAGTAGTTTGAATAATCATCACTTCAATTGCTTTCTGCAATTGGGGTCCTTTCTTGCAAGATCGTAGAATAAATTGTCTTGTTTCCAGCTTTGGTGGTCTCGTCTAAATTTTATTGAATTTTGTTTCTAACAGTATCAGGAGAGGGAGTCCAGTGATCTGGTCACTGATGAATGTAGCCAGAGACGTGATTTTGGATAAACTGGAATACAGGAGTGAGCCAAGGCTGCAATCAAGGATGGAGGGTCAATGTTGGAAGTGCCAAGGTGAAAAAGAGGCTGAGACAGAGGTGAGAGTGTGGGAGGAAGATGGTGGTACGTAAGTAGGGATGGGGTCCGGAGCTATCAGATAGAGCTGTTAGATAGCAGAAGGCCTGGGTGGTGGAGGAAAGCAAACTGGAAGTGCAGGCAGTAGGATAAACCAAACATTTCAGAGATTAAGCCAGAGATTTGATTGGAACAGCAAAGTGGTTGGCCCCACTGCTGGGTGACATGCAAGTTAACACTCCCCTGATTCAAAGGGCCACACCCCTGTAGTAGGCTTCATGCCGATTACAACAGCTATAAGACAGAGCTGGAACCAATCACAGGTCTGTTTTTGGGGTGATCAATAACTGATCTGAATAAAACTAACTGTACATTGAAAAGAAAATAATTCCACATTCTCATTCTATGGGTCAAATGATTCTGGATTCTACTTTTGTTGAGATTTGCTAGACCGATTGGCTAAATCATTTTTAGCACCTACTTAAGGTCAGCATATATTTTCAAATTCTACGGACAAAAAATATATAAGTGAAGAAGAATGTGTGGATGTTGTGGATCTTTCAGCATAATACTATGAAAAGACATATAAGAAGTTCATTTTAACCATACATACTGAATATAGACAATATAATATATACAATATAAAACAGTATAGGCTGGAACCAATCACAGGTCTGTTTTTGGGGTGATCAATACCTGATCTGAAAAAAACTAACTGAACATTGAAAAGGAAATACTTCCATAATCTCATTCTACAGGTCAAATGATTCTAGATTCTATTTTTGTTGAGATTTGCTAGACAGATTGGTTAAATAATTTTATTATCTCATATTTGAAAACATGTCGTATTTTCAGATTCTCAGGACTAAAAGCTTGGTTATCTTGGTTTTGTGGTCTCAGAGGTTACAATTGACAATCTGGCCTCACCTGCTTTGTTGGGGTTGAGCAGTGTTTGAGGGTGGTGCTGCTGCCACCTCGTTTGTTTAATAGCAACATGGGACAAGGCAATTTCCTTGCTTCTAGATAAAAACAATGACTGCAGATGCTGGAAACCAGATTCTGGATTAGTGGTGCTGGAAGAGCACAGCAGTTCAGGTAGCATTTGAGGAGCAGGAGAGTCAACGTTTTGAGTATAAGGCCTTGGGGGGGTAGGGTGAGCAAGGGGACTGAGAGA
>NC_057712.1:20463524-20463623 GCF_004010195.1 Chiloscyllium plagiosum | reverse complement strand
CCACCTATCCACTCCACCCTCTCCTCCCTGACCTATCACCTTCATCCCCTTCCCCATTCACCCATTGTACTCTATGCTACTTTCTCCCCCCCCCCCCCC
>NC_057712.1:20457477-20463444 GCF_004010195.1 Chiloscyllium plagiosum | reverse complement strand
CCACCCTCCTCTAGCTTATCTCTCCACGCTTCAGGGTCACTGCTTTTATTCCTGATGAAGGGCTTTTGCCCGAAACGTCGATTTCGAAGCTCCTTGGATGCTGCCTGGACTGCTGTGCTCTTCCAGCACCACTAATCCAGAATTTCCTTGCTTCTGTTTGCCTCATAACTTAAGCAAGGACGCTTTGTGTCCTTTTTCAAAGCAAGATACACTGTGCTGCCTAAGCCTTCCGATAAATACTCACCTTAATTTTCTGATTTGCAAAACTCAGCTCCGAGTGAGACCTCACTGACCTTCCAGTCTGTAAACCTAATGTGTTTTCTCTACACTTACTTACATTTTGCAGCCACTCACAATCCTTCTCTCATTCATCCTCCTGTTACTGCCACCTGTACCTCTCACACACCCCTCCCAAACTCCAGGGGTCACTACCTGCCTCACAGTTGCCCATCACTTCTGCTACTTGGAATCCCTGGCTCCTTAGTTTAATTGAACTTGTGTGAGTTGTGCTGTGTGAATGGGTGGACATGGAGCAGATAGTGACCAGAGGTGTGGGTAGTCGGTCACAGGGGCATTGTTCTGAGGCAGACAGATGGTTTAGCCCAAAACACTGACTCTCCTGCTCCTTGAATGCTGCCTGACATGCTGTGTTTTTCCAGCGCCACACTTTTTGCAGACAGAAGCTAGGAAATTGACTGAAGATCAGAATTTAGATCAGAGCGGTGCTGGAAAAGCACAGCAGGTCAGGCAGCATCCGAGGAGCAGGAAAATCAATGTTTTGGGCAAAAGCCCTTCATCAGGATTTTTCTGCTCCTTGGATGCTGCCTGACCTGCTGTGCTTTTCCAGCACCACTCTGATCTAAACTCTGGTTTCCAGCAGCTGCAGTCTTCACGTTTGCCTGGAAGACAGATATCACCTCACCCAATGTTACTATTAAATGAACGAGGCAGCAGCACCACCCTCAAACACTGCTCGTCCCCAACAAAACAGGTGAGGTGGGCAGATTGCCAATTGTAACCTCTGAGCTGACAAAATCAAGATAACCAAACTTTTAGTCCCTAGAATCTGAAAATATTCTGCCCTTTTCAAATATGAGATTAAAAATTTATTTAGCCAATGTGTTAAGCAAATCTCAACAAAAATAGAATCTAGAATCACTTGACCGGTAGAGTGAGATTGTGGAATTATTTTCTTTTCAATGTTCAGTTAGTTTTATTCACATCAGCTATTGATCACCCCAAAAATAGACCTGTGATTGGTTCCAACCTATACTGTCTTATATTGTATATTGTATATATTCAGTATGTATGGTTAAAATGAACTTCTTATATGTCTTTTCATAGTATTATACTGAAAGAACCACAACATCTACACATTCTTCTTAACCTATATATTTTGGTATTTACAACAGAGTATGTCTTGGAACAAAAGTCTGTGTGGAAATGTTTCCCCTTGGTTTGAAGGTCTGATCTGCTTTGATAGAACATTGAGTGAAATTTCTGCAAGATCACAGCGCCACTGAATTGTTTCAGTGAAGAAGAAGAAGAGGAAGACCATTCAGCCTATCATGCTCTCTGTGCATTTTGAATTTGTGCCAAACTCCTGCCTATTCCCCATAACCTTAAGCATCATTTCCATTTAAATCACCATTCAATGCTTTCTGGAATGCTGTAGTTGAATCTGCCCACACCACATTTCCAGGATCTGTAGTTCAGACCCAAAACACTCATTGTTTCTTTTTCAAAATGCCTGAAAACTATGTCATCTATTTCTCAATCCTTTTATGAGTAGGAATAGTTCCTCCCTATCTACTGCATCCAGGACGCTCATGATTTTGAAACTTCTATCAAATCTCGATCAGCCCTCTGTTTCCCAAGAAAAACAGTCCAAATTCTTCAATTTTTCCTCATTACTAAGATTTCTCATCCCTGGTACCATTGTCATAAACTGAACATCAGTCTGGGGTCCTGGATTACTAGTCCAGTACCATTATCACTTTGCCACCGCCTCCCTATTGTGTTAAAATCCCTTGTTCCCCAATTTACAACTGAAAATAAACACAAAAATGGAATTAACTGTGTCCTGCATCACACTGAAGAAACTCACGGAATCCCTATAATGTAGAAGCATGCCTTTTGGTACCTTGGGTCCATATCGACCCTCCAAAGAGCATCCCACAGAGACCCACCACCTCCCCAATCTTATTTCCTGTAACTCTGCATTTCTCTTGATTAGGCAAAAGTGAGGACTGAGGATGCTGGAAATCAGAATCTAGATTAGAGTGTTGCTGTAAAAACACAGCAGGTCAGGCAGCCTCCGGAAAGCAGGAAAATCGACATTTCAGGCAAAAGCCCTTCATCAGGAAAGAATCTCATTTCTCATGATTAACCCACCTAGCCTACAAATCCCTGGGCATTAGAGGCAATTTAGCATGGCCAATCCACCTAACCTGCACATCTTTGGACTATGGGACGAAACCTGAGCACCCAGAGGAAATCCACACAGATGCGGTGAGAATGTGCACCCAAACAGCCACCTGAGGGTGGAATCAAACATGGGTCCTTTGTTCTGTGAGGCAGCAGTGCTAACCACTGAGCCACCCTGTCACCAATGGTGATTCATCACATTGTTTCTCCAAATTTCACGGTGAGGAATTGAAGACAGTCTGGCAGAATGCTGGCAAGCAATAGGTTGAGGTGGGGAATTTTATAGATAACAGGGCAGGATTAGATGAAAAGCCAATGCTGAAGATTTTCTGGCTACAACAGCATGTAAATCTATGTGTAAATTCTAATACTGTAACATGGATGCAAATATTTCCTTTGATTTGAAAATGTGACTGTTTTGTTATAACTTGAAAGATGCAATGCAATAATGCAGTGGAATGCATTTTCCACCCTCATCACAAACGGGTCAGTTACTGTTGAAATGGGGTCAACATTCCTGTACATCTAAAGCCTTGCCGAAAACACACAAAAGACGGCATGATCATTTATGCCATTACGCTGATGTCATTTTAAGAAGGCATGGGAAAAGTTCCACAGCTCATAGACGGCAATGAGGAAAGGGACAAGCAAAGATCCAGAGAGACTCCAGAAATTGTAGCCCAAGACAGGAAGAGAAAATGTTTCAGGAGATTGCTGACCAAGAAAACAGCACAACCACTGAAGCCAGGGCAAAGACACTCTATGGAATCACCAAAAATTTTAGGCAGAAAATAACTTTGGAAGTAAATTGTGCCATCAACAGGGTCAAAGACTGTAAACAGGTCAACAAGGATGAGTAGGAATAACAGCAACACCAATATGAAGTTATGAAGTTACTTTCTTTTCAAGTGTTTGTTCACTCTTCTGTTGTCAATATGTCAAACGAATTTGAACAAATTAGAATCTGGAATCACATGACCTGTAGAATGAGATTACGGAATTGTTTCCTTTTCAACATACAGTTAGTGTCATTCAGATCAGTTACTGATCATCTCAAACACAGACTGTTGATTGGTCCTAGCTCTATCTTCAACTGCAGTTATTTGGTATGTACAGTTAAAATTAACTTCTTGTTTACCAAAACATAGCAGAAACCTGTCAAAGATCCTTAGACTGCATCCTTCAAACCCATAACCACTTCCACCAGGAATGACAAATACATGAATAAACGGGGAATAGAGGCATATGGACTGTGTAGAGGCAAAATGTTTTCAGTTCAAGAAAGTGCTCATGTGTCAACTCAGGCTTGGTGGGCTGAAAGACCTGTTGCTTCATTGCACTGTTCTTTGTTCTTTGATGAGGGAAGCAGGTAGATGGGAACATCACCACCTGCAAGATCCCCTCCAAGGCACGCACCATCTTGACTTGGAAATATATCACCATTCTCTCATTGTTACTGGGTCAAAATCCTGGAATTCCCTCCCTCACGACAATGTGGGTCAACCTGCAGCACACGGACCACAACAGTTCAAGAAGGAAGCTCACCACAACCTTTTTGAGGGCAACTAGGGACAGGGAATGATTATTGGGCCAGCCAGCAACACCACAGGTTAATAAAAAAGACAGAATTTAATGCAGCTAATGGAAGCGAGTTTTGAGGTCAGGGGTGGTGTGTTGACATTAGATTGGGCAGTGCAGGTATCTCACTGCCTCCTACTACCTCCTGCTTATCCCGATTAAGTCCAGGAGAGGAAGGTTTGCAGATAGCCTCTCCTCCAGGAGCTGGAAGTGCTGATATCAAGGGACCTAAGTCCTTCAGAGTTCCCAGAGATTTAGTTAACAGGAGCGTGGCCAGTTGAGGCAGTGGAGGTCAGACACACACCCCAATCTCAGACTTTACTAAATTCCAGCCATTGTATTTGATTATTAGAGCATTAAGATTCAATTCTTAATTAATTAACACATTTGGATATTTATAATAATGTTTGCCTTGAGGTGAGGATTTATGTGGAAATACCCATAGCGTTATGAAAGAGAAAATAGTTTCCTTTGGTTTGAGAACAAGACCTGTTCTGATAGAACTTTTCTCATGAAATAAATAAAATCCTCCCCCCGAATCCTTCCACTCCACTTCAGCCAATTTACCATTGAAAATAAACACCATTATGTGTTGGCTGTTTCATACTGCTACATCTGTACCAAAAGCACGCCAAAACCAACACTGATAATAACTGTTTATATTGTTTCTCCAATGTTTTACAGTGGGGAAATGGGGAAGTCATGTGGGTAAGAAATAGGAGTAAGGCAGGTAGAGATTTGTGTGAGAATTTATAGATTCTTCAACAAATTGTACAGAGCAGAGGTAAGCTGTTGGATGACAAAGAGAAGTGTTTACATTTGAGTTCACCCTAATTTATCCAACCTACAATACTAATTTGAACAAAAGTAGATTCTAGAATCACTTGATCAATCAAATGAGATGATGGAATGTTCTATTTGATGTTTCTTTTGAATATATCAGTTACTAAGACCATTGATTGGTTGCAGCTATATCTTAGACCAGTTTGTTTGGCATGTCAAGTTAAAATTAACTTTTTATATAACTATTACGAGGGAAGGAGATGGTCTACCAGTATTATTGCTGGACTGTTAATTTAGAGATCCAGATAATGTTCTTGGGACCTGGGTTTGAATCCTGCCACTGCAGATGGTGGAATTCAATTTTGAAAATTAATTAAAAGTCTAATGAGAGCCATGAACTGATTGTCATGAAAACCCCATCTGGTACACGAATGTCCTTTATGGAAGGAAACTGCCATCCTTACCTTGCCCGGCCTAAATGTGATTTCAGGCCCATAGCGATTGGGTTGACTCTTAATTGCTTTCTGCACAATTAGGGATGGGCAATAAATACTGCCTAGCCAGTGATATCCTCATCCTATGAATGAATAAATACTAACAGTATTTTATTAAGGATTAGCAAAATTGAATTCTTCATTAATCAATATTTTGAAAGATGCAATAGTCTGTCTTAGCTGAAAAATCTGTGTGTAACTATTCTGTTGATTTTTAAATGTTGAAAGAACATTTGGATGTAATTTAAGCAAATATGAAGGAACCCCACCACTACAACCACCCACCCTCCTGAACCAGTGCCATTCACTATTGAAAAGAAACACTATAACGGGATCAGGGTTTTGAACCTAGTGATCCATGAAAATACCACAGTAATATATTTGTAATTATGGTTTGTGCTCTTTCTCTGAAGCTGTATGTGGGGAAAGTGGAGAAAACGTGTACTTTAGAACTTTAGAACTTTAGAAGAATACAGCGCAGTACAGGCCCTTCGGCCCTCGATGTTGCGCCGATCCAAGCCCACCTAACCTACACTAGCCCACTATCCTCCATATGCCTATCCAATGCCCGCTTAAATGCCCATAATGAGGGAGAGTCCACCACTGCTACTGGCAGGGCATTCCATGAACTCACGACACGCTGAGTAAAGAATCTACCCCTAACATCTGTCCTATACCGACCACC
>NC_057712.1:20411704-20456500 GCF_004010195.1 Chiloscyllium plagiosum | reverse complement strand
CTCAGAATCTGCAAACCCTATATCTCCAAATCTCCACAAGACTCTATGAAATAGAAAAAAAGAGGGTCAGTGCTGAGGGAGTGCTGCACTGTCAGAGGGTCAGTACTGAGGGAGTGCTGCACTGTCGGAGGATCAACACTGAGGGAGTGCTGCAATGTCAGAGGGTCAACACTGAGGGAGTGCTGCACTGTCAGAGGGTCAACATTGAGGGAGTGCTACACTGTCAGATGGTCAGTACTGAGGGAGTGCTGCACTGTCGGAGGATCAACACTGAGGGAGTGCTGCACTGTCAGAGGGTCAACACTGAGGGAGTGCTGCACTGTCAGGGGGTCAGTAATGAGAGAGTGTTGCACTGTCAGATGGTCAGTACTGAGGGAGTGCTGCACTGTCAGAGGGTCAGTACTGAGGGAGTGCTGCACTGTCAGAGGGTTAGTACAGAGAGAGTGCTACACTGTCAGATAGACAATTCGGAGGCACCGCTGGACTTTCAGAGGTGCAGGAGGAGACAGAGGGTCAGCACTGAGGGCGTGATATACTGTCAATGGGTCAGTACTGAGGGAGTGCTACACTGTCAATGAGTCATTACTGAGTCAGTGCTGTACTGTCAGAGTGTCAGTTATGATGGAGTGCTGTACTGTCAGGTTTTGTCCTGAGATTGGGCCACACTGCAGAAGGGTCAGTATACGGCCATTTCCACACTGTCAGAGAGTCAGTACAGAGGGAGTCCATAACTATCAGACGGCCAGTGTGGAGGGAGTGCAGCATTGTCAGAGAATCAAGATGGGGGGATTGAGGCATTGTCAGAGGGTCAGTATGTAGGGAGTGCAGCATTGTCAGAGGGTCAGTGTGGATGGAGTGCTGCATTGTCAGAGAGTCAGGATGGGGGGATTGCAGCATTGTCAGAGGGTCAGTATGTAGGAAGTGCAGCATTGTCACAGGCTCAGTATGGAGGGAGTGCTGCATTGTAAGAGGGTCAGTGCGCAGGGTGTGCAGCATTGTCAGAGGATCAGTGTGGAGGGAGTGCAGCATTGTCAGAGGAACAGTGTGGAGGGAGTGCAGCATTGTCAGTGTATCAGTGAGAGGGGATGCAGCATTGTCAGAGGGTCAGTGTGGAGGGATTGCAGCATTGTCAGAGGGTCAGTGTGGAGGGAGTGCAGCATTGTCAGAGACTCAGGACGGGGGGATTGCAGTATTGTCAGAGGGTCAGTTTGGAGGGAGTGCAGCATTGACAGAGGATCAGTGTTGAGGGAGTACAGCATTTTCAGGGGGTGAGTGTGCAGGGAGGGCCTTGCCCTGTAGTGCACACTTATCCCTCTCCATCACTAGAGTAAAAGTCACCGAATTGTGGTCACTGTCCCCAAAGTGCTCACCTACCTGGCCTGGTTCGTTATTACCCAGAAAATCCAGTATGGCCTCACCTCTTGTTGGCCTATCTACATATTGTGTCAGGAAACCCTCCTGCACACATTGTAGATGGAAAACAGGGAATCAAGAAAACAATCTCTCGATGTAATGGTGCAAGGTGTTGAGAAATTATTACATGAGATTCCTTGTCTACAATTGCATAGAAGATTCAGACCTGGGCCATATGAGCCAGTCCTGGAACACAAAGAGAGCTTTGGCACAGTACAAAGAGTGACAGGCTGAGAAGGATAAGAAAGAATATAGCACCAATGATACAAGAGAAAAAAATAGAAGATCTGAATGTAACATTGTCGATTTTAAACTTATGATAATTTCAGATTTCTGCCAACACATTTGAACAAAAATAGAATCTAGAATCTTATGACCAGCAAAGGGAGCTTATGGAATTGTTTTCTTTTCAATGTACAGTTATTTCTACTCTCACCAGTTAGTAGTCATCTGAAACACAGACCTGTGACCAGTCTCAGCTCTACCTCATCTGTAATTCCTTGGTGTGTTTTTAATTAGAATTAGGTATATGTAAGTATGTGCAAAATTAACTTCTTATTTATCTACTAATAGTATTTTATTAAAGAACAGCAAACGTAAATTCTTAAGTCATTAATACATGTTGAATGTTTTCAATAAAGTAGTCAAAAGTGAGGACTGCAGATGCTGGATATCAGATTCGAGAGTGTGGTGCTGGAAAAGCACAGCAGGACAGGCAACATCCAAGAAGCAGGAGAATCAGCATTTCGGGCATAAGCCCATCATCAAAGGGCTAGATGAAGTGCTTTTTGCCTGAAATGTCGATTCTTCTGCTCCTCAGATGCTGCCTGACTTGCTTTGCTTTTCCAGCACCACACTCTCGACCCGTGTCTTCAGTAAAGTTTATCTCAGAATGAAAGTCTGTGTGGAAATATCCATAATCTGTTGCATAAGGAGATTGTCCATTTTGGTTTGTAAATGTCCATTTAGAAACATTGTGTGTGAAATTTTCTTAAAAGTTGAGTAAAACCTCTCCCAAAGCCCACAAGCCTGACCGATTACTGTCGTGAATAAACACTGTAAAAGCATTGGCAGTGTCATACCACTGCAGCTATGCAGAAAACACTATAGAAACATCAAAATAACTGCTTATCCTATTATTACAAGCCTTCTTGGCTGGCAATCAGGAACTTGTCACACAATGTTTCAGTGGATGTGTGAACTGAGAAAGGTTGAGATGCCTGCACCATCCCAACATGGCATCACTGCTGGCAGGGAGCTGTTGACTTGACATCCTTTCTGTAAGTTCCAACACTCACTATCCTCTGATGATGAACACACAAACCCCCAGCAGTGAGAAATAGGTTGTAGGATTTCCTGACTGCAGCTTGTATCAATGGTTAGGGGACTGTACATGCAGCTGAAGAGGTGCTGTCTTTCAGATGGTCCTTGTCGCCCAGCTGCCTGTGAGTCGCCAACTCTTTCCCATTCTCTGTAATGACAAGTCAAGCATCTTGCTGGCCAGCCAAGGAAAAACATTATCTGCTGTGATAAAAGACGAACATGTGGTTATAGTACATAATGGACCTATAGTGTGTGGGAAACGTGAAAAAGATGCCCAAACTAGGTCTCTAGGGTTGACGTCATGTCCCCTATGATGATTCTCCACAAGGTGCACAAATTCTGTGAAATATGTTGCAGAAGACCTCGTACTCGATAAGGGGGAGTTCTTCCCAGCTGATTACCTAAGCCACTGTTTTCAGGCACTCCCACAAGCTCTGTTTTCCAGCTGCTGATACCATCTCTCTCCCTGGAAACTGCCCAGAGACCAAACCTGACTGTGTGCAGACCTATTGTCATTCCTGATCCCAAAATGAGTGACAGGCCACGCATCGATGCCAACACTAAGTCTGCTATTTCCATCTCAGTAGGATTGTATGGACTCAACCTGCTATCATTCCACATACCACTGCCTGTAAACCAAACATTAACCCAAACTCTGCTGCACTGCTAACTTGCACAAAGTCTTCTTCATTCATTATTCTGTGTTCACTGACCTATAACAGTTCCCAGGTCAGAAATGTGTCAATTTTACAATTTGTAACCTGATTTTCAAATCCCTCCATGATCTCATCTCTCCCTGTCTTAGTATTTTCTTCCAGTTCCATATCCTACTGAGGTATATTTATATTTCTTCAACTCTATCTTCTTGAGCATTCCCAGTTGTAACTGCTCCATAACCAGTAGCTATGCCATCAGGTATCTAGGCCCTATGCTCAGGTCTTTCCTCTTTGTACCTTCCAATCTTGCTTTCCTCCTTTCAGACACTTCAGCCAAACATATAGCCGTTTACCTTAATATCACTTTAAGTGGCTCAGAGTTGCAGTGTTTCTGAGAAGCACCAGTGGATGTCTTATTTTCTACAAGGTGCTATATTAATATAGCAGTTGTTGCTGTTGAGCATAGCATCACTTGTTTAACTTCACTATGTTTTATTATATAACATTTGCTGACAAATGCCTCAAAGGAACGTAATTGAATAATGCCAAGCACTTGATCTTGAGGTAATATCTTCACCTCTAGTTATATTTTACATGTGAAGAATAGGGTGTAACCTGCTGTAAAATATGTATCAGTCGTAAATTGTATTTACCAATAGAGACTAAAAGATATTGAATTATGCTCTGGATTTTACATTGGTGAGGTTTCAAACAGTACCTCCGGTTGATTAAACTTGGTCCTTCACCCTCTACTCAAAAGAAATTTCACCACGAAGTTCCTGGATTTGTAAGGCACACTTAAACACACTCACCAGGCCTAAGAGGCTTATCATTGTCCATTACAAAGAAACCCACTTGACTGGCACCACATCCACGAACATTCCTATCCTCTGCCACTGACAGTGATGTATATCATCTACAAGATGTACTGCAGAAATTTGCCAAAGATCCTTCAACTACACTTTCTGAACCCTTGACACTTCCACCTAGAAGGACAAAGATTTAAAAGTGACCCCAGATGCAATTTTTTCATGCAGAGGGTGGTTTGTATATGGAACAAGTTGCCAGAGGAGGTGGTTGAGGTGGGTACAATGACAACATTTAAAAAACGTCTGGATGCGGACATGAATAGGAATGATATAGGGCAAATGCTGATGAATGGGACTTGATCAGTTTAGGATATCTGGTCGACCTGGATGAGTTGGACTGAAGGGTTTGTTTCTGTACTGTATAACTCTCTGACTTTATGACAAGGGCAGCAGTTACATGGGAACATGATCACATTCTAAGTTTTCAAGATTCTGTCAATGCACTGTAGGACTGCGAAATGCCCTTACGTTGCATTGTACTCTTTCAATTCAATATTTTTAATTAAGTTCAAGGATGTTTTTAAAAACTTTATATCATGGTGCTATTATTTAAGAAAGGTATAAGGAAAAGCCAGGGAACTATAGACCAGTGATCCTGACTTCAGTAGTGGGTAATTTGTTGGTGGGGATTCTGAGAGATAGGGTTCTCGTGCATTTGGAAAGACAAGGACTGATTGGGCATAGTTAACATGACTTTGTGCGTGGGAAATTGTGTCTCACTAACTTGATTGACTTTTTTGACGAAGTGACAAAGACGATTGATGAAGGCAGAACAGTAGACATTGGACTTCAGTAATGCATTGGAGAAGGTTGCGTATGGTAGATTAGTTAGCAAGTTTAAATCAAATGGAATCGAGGGGGAGTTAGCCAGTTGGATACAAAATTGGCTCAAAGGTAAGAAACAAAGGGTGGTGATGGGTGATTATTTTTCGGAGTGGAGGCCTGTGACCAATGGTCTGCTGCAAGGTTCAGTGCTGGTTCCATTTCTATTCTGTCATTTGTATAAATGACTTGGATCTATTTATAGGAAGTATAATTAGTAAATTTGCAGATGACACCAAAATTGGTGGTTTAGTGGACAGTGAAGAGGGATCAGATTCGCCAGTCGACCAAGGAGTGGCAGACGGAGTTTAATTTAGATAAATGGGGGTTGTTGAATTTTGGTAATGTACTGATTGTAATGAGATCAACCAGTGGACCTCATAGATTATGAGTTCCCTGATTGAGACTGTTAATCTGGTCCAATCAGGGAGCCCTGACTGACAAATAAAACAGGAATCTCAGGGATTCTGTTCACTCTGAGAGCTGGCTCTGAGGGAGCTGGATCAGTGTCAAGGACTTTCCACATATAAATAAAGGGTGACTTGGTGACGGGATCCTGGTGTCTGTGGAGTCCTTTCGGGTAAGGCAAATCAGGACACAACGTACACAGATAATGGTAGAGCCTTGGGGATTCTTGTTGAACAAATAGAGCTCGGAATGCAGGTGTATAGTCCCTTGAAAGTGGAATCACCGGTAGACAGGGTAGTGAAGAAGGTGTTTGGCACTCTCGCTTTCATTAGTCAGTGCATTGTATATTGGAGTTGGGATGTCATGTGGTGGCTATGCAGGACATCGGTTAGTCCAATTTTGGAATACTACATTCAATTCTGGTCTCCTTGCTATAGGAAAGATGTGGTGAAACTTAAAAAGTTTCAGAAAAGATTTACAAGGATGGTGTCAGGATTGGAGAGTTTGAGCTGTAGGGAGACGTTGAATAGGTTGGGGCTATTTTCCCTGCAGCATTCAGACTGAGGGTGATTCTATAGAGGTTCATAAGATCATGGATAGGTTGAATAGCCAAGGTTTTTTTTTCCAAGGGTAGGTGAGTTCAAAACTAGAGGGCATAGCTTTAAAGTGAGAGGGAAAAGATTTTAAAGGGACCTGAGGGATAAGTTTTTCATGCAGAGGGTAGTGTGTGTTTGGAACAAGCTGCCAGAGAAAGTGATGGAGGCTAGTACAATTACAACATTAAAAAACTATCTGGATTGTATAGGAAGCATATAGAGGGATATGGGTCTGGAGGATTTGAGTATAGGGAGAGGCCGAACAGGCTGGGGCTGTTTTCCCTGGAGCGTCAGAGGATGAGGGGTGTCCTTATAGAGGTTTACAAAATTATGAGGGGCATGGATAGGGTAAATAGGCAAAGTTTGGATGGGTATATGAATAGGAAGGGTTTGGAGGGATATGGGCCGGGTGCTGACAGGTGGGACTAGATTGGGTTGGGATATCTGGTCGGCATGGACAATTTGGACCAAAGGGCCTGTTTGCATACTATTTAACTCTATGACTTTAATAGCATCCTGCTACAATTAGCATTGTGTTTAATAATTGAAAAATCAAGCTGCAGTGACGTGGAAGTTAAATATTGCTTTGTTGTGGTCGTGAATGAAGGTGACAACTATTTTATGATTGATTATAGAGACTGAGTTCCCTCATTTTCTATTTTGTCTTTTGTAATGAGACCTATTCATTCAATTAGCTACAGCAAATTCTATTTAATGTTTACGGTAAATATGTCTGACTGCAGGATAAGACAGAGAAAACTATCTATGAGAATGTGTAGGTAATGTTGGCAAAAATGGAAAATAAGTAGAAAAATGTTAGTGTGTACATAACTGTATGGACAATGGAAATAGAAGCCTACATGGACACAATGTGGGGGCACGGTCGCACAGTGGTTAGCTCTGCTGCCTCACAGCGCCAGAGACCCGGGTTCAATTCCCGCCTCAGGCGACTGACTGTGTGGAGTTTGCACGTTCTCTCTGTGTCTGCGTGGGTTTCCTCAGGGTGCTCCGGTTTCCTCCCACAGTCCAAAGATGTGCAGGGCCAGGTTAATTGGCCATACTAAATTGCCCATAGTGTTAGGTAAGGGGTAAAGGTAGGGGTATGGCTGGGTTTCGCTTCGGCGGGTCGTTGTGGACTTGTTGGGCCGAAGGTCCTGTTTTCCACACTGTAATGTAATCTAATCTAATCAATAAAAAATAAAGGATGTGAAAACAAATGGAGAAATGACATTGCTCTTGTTTCTTTGCACAGTATGTTATACACACACATGTGTGTGTGTGTGCAAATGTTTATGAACTAAATTTTTAAAATAATCATCTAGCATGTAAAATTGAGCAGCTACATGCGTCACGCCCGAGTGACTTGACTAGATAAACTAGTGAGGTGTAAGTGTAATGTAGCAACAAATAAAACAAAATGTCCTAACAAAGGATATAGACCAGTCCTATAAATGTGCCTGCTGAATAGAAATGCTCACTGCTTTCCTCCTTGGAGTTAGTGTGCAAAACAAAGTAGTATGATTGCCAAAACACTTTAAGGTCAGAATCTTAATGGAAAGTATGTTAGTAATACAATGTATGCAGCTGCACTGACTGTTTTGATCACCTTTATTCCCAGGTGAGACAGCAATGAGACCTTTCAATTACTCTGGTCTTGCCAATTTCAATCAAAAGCCTGTTTATAGACACAGAAGGGTAGTTCGATCATTATTTTCATTTGGAATTCGCGGCGATTTGTCTTCAGACCACAATGCCTTGCTGGGTCCTGTCAATGGTAATGTTATTTCACTGTCTGCACACTCATGTCTGTAATTATAACCTTTCAATCAATGAATATGTCTATACGAAAATAAATAGTCTTGTGGTGAAAGTTTAAAACATTTTCCACTTTTCGTCTTTCTACCTCCTTTATTCAATGTAGCAATGAGTACAATCTGACTGTGAATTGTAATAAATGTCCTTAATGCTCTTTTTGTGGTGTTGTATAAAACAGAAGCAGAGCAATACATAGATTTTGTGAATTAATGATGTTGTCAAGTCAACAATGTATCACCAGGAAAGGTGAGAGAGAGTCAATATTTGAATACATCCTACACAAACTAAAGCCAAATCTTCACATAATCTTTAATTGTTAAGGGAAAGGATACGCATCTTTGTCCATTAATTTTTGTTTGTCTCCCTCCCTTGATTTAGATTTTGTGAGCAATGTTCTGCCTACAGACTCCACTTTCAATGTAATTCTTGATCATCTCTCGAAGGAGATGTGTAAAAATAACACAAAGCATCAATTGTTCTCTCTTGCATGATAGTTATCTACTTGTTACTCTGATAATATGGAATGAAATTTCCATAGCCTGTTTGCATGTAAAAAACAAAAACACTGGTGATGCTATTGTTGGTTTGGCCTAGTCACTGCAGTTAACGAAAATGTGAAACCAGGAAAAGTGTTTTATACAAGAGTTGATTTCCCAATATTAATAGATGGTAGTCCCAAATGGTAGAGGAAAAAGTAGGAATAAAAATGGAGGGGTCATAATTAGGAATGTAAGGATAAAAGAACATAATTTCATCCCTCAAGCATTTTTTGTCATGTGTAATTCCTACAGACAGCATCTTCTAATTAGGCAATGTTCGGGGCCATTTAATTTATTCCTGCATACTCAGAGACACCGGTAATGTTCAGAGACAGTAACAGTGAAGGACCACTTAACTCAAACATTGAGATAATATAAATATTCATAATTTGGCTGTGCATTTTTAATGTAACATTTTGTACAAGTTTGTGTAAAACTTCTAAGTAAGATACAGTGATGCAGTTTTCATGACTTATTATGATTACATCATCCCACTGTCAATCACATCATCATAATTATCTCTGCTTGTTTAAAAGAAGATTATTTTGTGAAGCAGTTTATAGAATAAACAACATTTTGTTTCAAATTTATATATTTTTCAATGTCTTTGAGGCACAAGATGGTATTTCTGGAGAATTAAACAATCACTACTGCAGTCATAGAGTTCCATCATGAAGCCCAGTTCCCCAAAAATATGAATTAATATTGCTGCTGAAGACAACCCGAAAATGGTCTTTTTATTTCTGAGGACATTGTGCTTTCAGTCATAAAGAGGAGTTCTGTGACAGTCATTATGAAGGAACCCTTATCAATAACAGAATGGTCTTTATCCTATTGGATGAGACAGGTTCAAGCACGCGTATAATAATGCTGCTCTAATTCATGTTGTACCTGTTTCTCAGGAAGCAAAAATTATTCACCTTGAAAAAATTTAAACTTAACACAACGTAATTATACTTAATTATATACTTTTTAAAGTAAAAACAATATTGTTTTTTCATTTTTCGAACAATATGAAATATAATTTGGAGTGGAAAATGATACGATGGATGTGCACACGTTTATACACACCTTCTGTACATTTCCTCTATAACATTCGCAAAACTTGTACATTGACATGACGTAAGTACAGGTCATTCAGCACACTACAGGTGTACTAGCAAGCTGCTTCATATAAAGGATATACTGAATTGAATTCCAGTCACCTGATTGCTCCCCGTGCCACTGATAGCATTTATTTTTTAAGTTACTGTCAAATTCTCTTTCAGAAGAATTTGTGCTTTGTGATATAACATTTCCTATTGTGATAATGTTATTACAACAGCCTAACTGTCCCACTAATTTTATTCTTTTTCTAGGAGACTATTTCTTTTCGATATGATTAACTTTAGTATGTAACTGCTGTTAATATAACAAAATAAAGCATGGTGTAAGGAAAGCCCCCTCAATTTATTAATAAGGAGGACTGTGCAGAGTCAAGTGCCTGCATCAAACTCGGATCATTATTATTTAAAATTGTATTAGTCCTATTCAGATTTGCTATAGCTGTTGGATAAAAATTATGGAAGTTAAGAATCTGGATCTGTAATTATATCCACATTAATCAAGGCAAGCAGATTTTGTTTCCTATATAGTATCAAAGAACTAATGGATTTTTTCTCCAATCTGGTAGTTTTGTGATCATCATGATTGATATTAGCTTTTTATTTCAGTTGTAGTTAATTAACTGATCTCAAATTCCTAGCTGTCCTGGTGGATTTTCAACTTGTTGAAATTTAGTACATTAGTCCAGATCTTTGGATTATTAATCCTTGTCATCATTTCCACAATTGTTTCTTCTATGTCAGATTAACTACTTAGTAAAAATAATGCTTAGACCACTGAATATATAGTGTAAAGATTGTCATCTTGTTGTATCTCTCTAAATTTTCCATAACAGATCCAAACCAAAGTACCAGCCAAGGCACTAGCCAAATGGGACTGCCAGTTTCTCAGAAACCTGAACCAGTAAGCAACCTATTTCCAGCATAAATGTAACATTGTTGCTGTATAACTATGAGCCAAAGTTAAGGACGCTAGGTATTATAAAGATTGTGATGTAGCTGATTAATGATTGATGCTCTGCATTTGGTCCAACTAGTTCATCATGATGAGAGGATTCCTTTAAGCAATGATGCTTTCATAGTGGAAATTCTTTCAGGGAAGAATACATCTAATTTTACCAAGATAAAACCTGAAACTGAAGCAATTTCGTATCTGAATTGGTCATGACCATACTTATCTTTGACATTACAAATAATTCAGTAATAGGTTATCATTTACGTTTCTCGCACAATGTGCTCTGGGTATTTCTTTCTTGCTAATTCTCCAACCTCTCACTTTCAACCTTTATGAAACCTATCATGATATAGTGTTACTTTGATTTCTGACTATTATTATGAATATGAGGGTGTGTAGTATCGAACAAATTTCAAAGTTATGAATTATTGCAGATTATAGGCGACACGGTGGCACAGTGGTTAGCACTGATGCCTCACAGCACCAGAGACCCGGGTTCAATTCCCGCCTCAGGCAACTGTCTGTGTGGAGTTTCCACATTCTCCCCGTGTCTGCGTGGGTTTCCTCTGGGTGCTCTGGTTTCCTCCCACAGTCCAAAGACGTGCCAGTTAGGTGAATTGGCCATGCTAAATTGCCTGCAGTGTTAGTTGAAGGTGTAAATGTAGTCGAATGGGTCTGGGTGGGTTGCTCTTCGGAGGGTCGGTGTGGACTTGTTGGGCTGAAGGGCCTGTTTCCACACTATAAGTAATCTAGTCAAAACTCTTCGGGCTGCACCGTGGCACAGTGGTTAGCAATACTGCCTCACAGCGCCAAAGACCCGGGTTGAATTCCCGCCTCAGGCAACTGTCTGTGTGGAGTTTGCACATTCTCCCCATGTCTGCGTGGGTTTCCTCCGGGTACTCCGGTTTCCTCCCACAGTCCAAAAATGCACAGGTTAGGTGAACTGGCTTTGCTAAATTGCCCGTAGTGTTGGGTGAAGGGGTAAATGTAGGGGAACGGGTCTGGGTGGGTTCTCTTCGGAGGGTTAGTGTGGACTTGTTGGGCTGAATGGCCTGTTTCCACACTGTAAGTAATCTAATCTAATTCTACTTGAAAGTGGTACAAAGAGCCTTGAGTGTGTTGGCCAGCCTTATTATACATGAACTTATATGTTAGGAGCTGGAGTAGGTCATTCAGCCCCCCCAAACTGTTCTGAAATTCATTCAGATCATGGCTGATCTGATTGTGGTGTCAACTCCACTTCCCTGTTTATCCCAATAACAATTGATTCCTTTGTTCGTCAAGAATTTGTCCACCTTTTCTTACAAATACTCAATGCTCCTGCCTCCAACACTTTCTGTGGAAGTGAATTCCAAAGATTTACCCTCAGAGAAAAGATTTCTTCTCATCTCCGTTTTTAATTGGGACACCCATACTTTTGAATTGAATACACTAGTTCATGTCTCTCCCATCGGATGAAACATCCTTCAGCATCCACCTGTAAGTCCCCTCAGGACTTCATAAGTTTTGAAAAGATTAATGTACTAAACTCCAATGGATTCCTATCCAAGCTTTTTTCATAAAACAAGTCCCCTCACCCCAGTATTCAGTTGAGTAATGCTGTTATAGATTAAAAAAAACTTACAAAAATTCTTGCTATCTAGCTACCCTAGCTACCTCACTATTCTGAGTGACCATCAATCCTGAGGAAAGGTCACTCGACCTGAAACGTTTACTTTGATTGTTCTCCATAGATGCTGCCAGACCTGGTGTGCCTTTCCAGCAATTTCTGTATTTATTAGAGAATTTCAATGTAATTCAGTCTGGTTCAATATGGTTTTGTTAAAGAGAAATCATGTTTAATCTATTTATCAGAGTTCTTTGAAGAAGAAATTTGTTAATAAAGTGGAATGTACTGTATTTCAATTTTAATGAGCATTTTAGAGTCATAGAGTTATACAGCACGGAAGTAGACCCTTCGATTCAACTCGTACATGCCGACTAGATATCCTAAATTAATCTAGTCCCATTTGCCAGCCCTTGGCCCACATCCCTTTATCCCTTCCTATCCATGTAGCCAGCCAGATGCCTTTTAAATGTCATAATTGTCCGAGCCTCCATTACTTTCTCTGTTAGCTCATTCCATACACCACCATTGGCATGAAAAAGTTGTTCCTTAGGTCTCTTTTATATCTTTCCTCTCTCACCCTATGTTCTGGACTCAAGTTCTGGACTCCCTCAGTCCAGGGAAAAGACCTTGTCCATCATTGTTTACTATGGAGAAGGACATGGACGATATGGAATGTAGGGAAATGGATGGTGAAAAGATGTTCATATTACAGAGGAGAAGGTGCAGGATGTCTTAAAACGCATAAAGATGGACAAATCCTCAGGACCTGATCAGGTGTACCCTTGAACTCTGTGGGAAGCTAGGAAAGTGATTGCTGGGCCCCTTGCTGAAATATTTGTATCATCGATAGTCACAGGTAAGGTGCCAGATGACTGGAGGTTAGCAAACCTGGTGCCACTATTGAAGAAAGGTGATAAGGAAAAGCCAGAAAACTATAAACCAGTGAGCCTGACCTTGGTGGTGGGGCAAGTTGTTGGAGGGAATCCTGAAGGACAGGATTTACATGTATTTGGAAAGGCAAGGACTGATTAGGGATAGTCAACTTAGCTTTGTGCTTGGGAAATCATGTCTCACTAACCTGACTGAGTTTTTGAAGTAATGAAGAGGATTGATGCAGCCAAAGCATTGAACATGATCTACTTCAGTAAGACATTTGACAAGGTTCCTCATGGT
Organism: Chiloscyllium plagiosum; assembly: GCF_004010195.1. NCBI lineage: Eukaryota > Metazoa > Chordata > Chondrichthyes > Orectolobiformes > Hemiscylliidae > Chiloscyllium > Chiloscyllium plagiosum. The sequence goes on along the minus strand of NC_057712.1, from coordinate 20,443,219 downwards.
AGACTGGCTAGCAAGGTTAGGTCACGTGGAATACAGGGAGAACTAGCCATCTGGATGCAGAACTGGCTGGAAGGTAGAGACAGAGGGTGGTTGTGGATGGTTGCCTTTCAGACTGGAGGCCTGTGATCAGTGGTGTGCCAAAGGATCGGTGCTGGGTCCTCTGGTTTTTGTCACTCATATAAATGAATTGAATGTGAACATAGGAGATATGATTAGTAAGTTTGCAGATGACACCAAATTTACAAGTGCAGTGGACAGTGAAGACAGTTGTATTTCAGAGTACAACGGGATCTTGATCAGATGGTTCATAGGCCAAGGAGTAGCAGATGGAATTTAATTTAGATAAATGTGAGGTGCTGCATTTTGGAAAGCCAAGGCAGGGCAGGATTTATATACTTAATGGTAAGGTTCTGGAGAGTGTCGCTGAACAAAGAGACCTTGGAGTGCAAGTACACAGTTTCTTGAAAGTGGAGTCGCAGGTAGACAGGATAGTGAAGAAGGCGTTTGGTATGCTTTTCTTTATTGGTCAGAGTGTTGAGTACAGGAGTTGGGAGATCATGTTGTGGCTGTACAGGACATTGGTTAGGCCACTTTTGGAATATTGTGTGCAATTCTGGTCTCCCTCCAATAAGAAGGATGTTGTGAAACTTGAAAGGATTCAGAAAAGATTTACGAGGATGTTGCTAGGGTTGGAGGATTTGAGCTGTAAGGAGAGGCTGAATAGATTGGGGCTATTTTCCCTGGAGCATCAGACGCTGTGAGGTGACCTTATCGAGGTTTATAAAATTATGAGGGGCAGGGATAGGGTAAATAAACAAGGTCTTTTCCCTGGGGTGGGTAAGTCCAGAACTAGAGGGCATTAGTTTAGTGTGACAGGGGAAAAATTTAAAGGGACCTAAGGGCAACATTTTCACACAGAGGGTGGTGCTTGTATAGAATGAGCTGCCAGAGGAAGTGATGGAGATTGGTACAACTACAACATTTACAAAGCTTCTGGATGGGTATATGGATAGGAAGGGTTTGGAGGGATATGGGCCAAATGCTGGCAAATAGGATTAGATTAGCTTAGGATAACTGGTTGGCATGGATGAGTTGGACCGAAGAGTCTGTTTCCATGCAGTACTAGGAGAAAGCATTCAATAAAGTACCACATCGAAGGTAATGAGAAAAATAAAAGGTCACCATGCAGAAATTAACACATTGGCATGGCAGGAATGTAGATTTGAGGTTACAATCAGGTCAGACATGATCTTTTTTTAAATGTTGGAGCAGGCTTGAGTGACCAAATGGTCTACTTCTGGTCGTAAGACATATGTTCATTGGAACTTCCTCTGAAGTGCTCTTAGTGTAATTCTGTTCTTTGTTTAAATGAAGAGACAGAATATTCTAAATGTAGTCCATGAATGTGCTGTACAAATGGAACAAAGCATCTTAATTGTTACATTCCATGTCCCTTGCTATAAATGACAGCATTCCATTTGCTTTCCTAATCACTTGTTGTACCTGCAAAATAACTTTGTCATGCATGTAAAATAACTCGATCCCTCAGTACCTCAGAGTTCTGTAGTTTATTTCCATTTAAATAATATAACACCATGATGTACTTCATTCTTCAGTAGATAAGTTCACATTTTCCCATATAATCCATCTGCCAGGGTTTTTACCCACTCACTTAAATAATCCATAGTCCTCAGTAGACTTCATATGACATGTTCACAACTTAGCTTCCTACCTATCTTTATGCCATTATTAAAATTTAGAATCCATATGTTTGATCATTCCATCTAAGACATTAAGATCATTTATAAATGTCAAACACTAATCTCTATGATACTCCACTTGTTACAGCTTACCGCCCTATGTGACTCAGTTAACTGAAATTTAAGGCCTTCATATCTATTCTAATCTCAGTAGTTTAACAATTGGCACAGAGCAATCCCATAGATGTACATTTCCCAGAGAATGATACACATCATGGTAAAGGTAGGTCAGTTGCACAGGCATTTAAATTATATATTTCCCTTCCCCGGGTCATGTTTCTTTGCTGGTTTGCTATTGTTTAACAGCTGTATTGCTATTAGCTCAATAGTTGTGTGCATCTCTTCCACCAACAATTGTTAAATGACTCTTTTAGTCACTGGGTCAATCTTCATTTTACTGCATAGCAGGTTGACTGGCCAGTCCTCTGCACTGTCTTTGTGGCACTACAGTCCAGTACTGTCCTCTAATACCTGTAAAATAACTAAAGGTAAAAGACGATTGTAACTATTTCTCTTCAGTTTTACTCGTCAGCCTCATGACAGCCATAAATTTGTTAAATCCAATAAAGCTTCAAATATTATTATCTTTTTCCAATGGAATGTATGTAATAATGTCTAGCATTTATTGCTCATCCCTAATTGTGTTTTAAGTGGTGATGACACACCATCATGAATACAATTAAATGGCTTGCTACACCATTTGATAGGATAGTTAAAAATCAATCACACTGCCATGGTTCTGAGACACAAACAGGCTAGATGTGGCAAGAACATTAGTGAAGAAATGTGCTTTTATGACAATTTAGTCATCAGCATTGATGGTACTAGCTTTAGCTGGTTTCTTTAATTGAATTTAAATTCCCCAGTTGCCATGATGGAACTCCAACTCATGCCTTTTGGATTTCTAATATGGATATCCAAACAGCTAATGCAAACACGGCTTCAACTGATCGTACTAACTGTACACCCTGGAGAAGCCGTGGAAATGTGACAGCTGTGGGAAGGGATTCCAACTGAACTGGATATTCATCAACATAGCCACACAGGAGTGAGGCCATTCACCTGCTTTGTGTACGAGAAAGGATTCACAAAGTCATCCCATCTGAAGTCCCACGAGCGAGTTCACACAGGGAGAAGCCGTTCGCCTGCTCCCAGTGCAGGAAGGGCTTCATTCAGGCATCCCTGTGCTGACCCATCTGTGGGTACACACAGGGGAGCGAGGCCATTCTCCTGCTCTCAGTTCAAGAAGGGTATCACTCCGTCGTCCACCTGGTTGACCTACCAGTGGCTTCACAAGGGAGAGAGGCCATTCTCCTGCTGTCAGTGCAGGAAGGACTTCACTCAGTCATCCACTCTGCTGAGGCACCAGCGGGTCCACACAGGGGAAAGACCGTTCATCAGCTCCAGGTGTGGGAAGGGGTTCACTTGGTCTTCCAGCCTGCTGACCCACCTGCAGGTTCACACCAGGGAGAGGCCCTTCATCTGCTCTGATCAAGGGAAGGACTCCAGCAATTCATCCACCCTGAAACGCCATCAGAAATGTGGGGACTGTGGGAAGGAATTCCATCAGAACTGGAGATTCATTGCTGTAATCACACAAGAATTGTGTATGAGAAGGAGCTCACAAAGTCATCCCATCTGAAGTCCCACTAGTGAGTTCACACGGGGGAGTGGCCATTTACCTGCTCAGCGTGTGGGATGGAATTCACTCAGTCCTCCCACCTGCTGACACACCAGCAGTTCGACCCCGGGGAAAGGCTGTTCACCTGCTCGGAGTGCGGGAAGGGCTTCGCACTATCTTCCACCCTGCTGACACACCGATGTGTTCACGCCAGACAGAGAGGCCATTCATCTGCTTCGGCTGTGAGAACGGATACACCGGGCCAGCCCACCTGCTTAAATACTGGTGAGTTCACCTGCTCCAAGTGGGAAGGAGAGTCACTCTATCATGCAACCTGCAGAGACCTAGACAGGGTGGCTAACAAGGTGTTTAGCACGTTTTCCTTCATTGCTCAATCCTTTATGTATTGGAGTTGAGATCTCATGTTGAAGTTGTATAGGACATTGGTGCGACCTCTTCTGGAATACTGATCACCCAGTTATAAGAAAGATATTATCAATGTGGAGAGAGTTCAGAAGAGATTTACCAGCATGTTGCCAGTATGGAAGGTTTGAGTTATAAAGAAAGGCTGGGACTTCTTAAAATGGGGCATATGCATTTGAGAGGTGACCTGTTAGAAATTTATAAAATAATGAGAGGTATAGATCCAGTCTTTTCCCTAAGATGGGGGATGTCAAGATGAAGGGGCACATTTTTAAAGTGAGAGGAGAGAAATTTAGAAGAGACATCAGAGACAATTTTTTTTTACACAGGGTGGTTCCTGTATGGAATGAACTTCCTGAGAAAGTCGTGAATGCAAGTACAGTTACAACATTTGAAACGTTAATGTAATAATGTAACCACTGTGGCATCCTTTCTATGCATTTAGGATAGTAATGTATAAGGGCTCTTTCAGTTTATTAACGGAACATTTCTGGTTACTTTTTGATCAATATTTTCCAAATTCATTTAACAATTTAGGTTCACCTTTCCATGATGAATCTTTTTCCCAATTCTATTCAAGGATTCTTTAAATTCACAAATAATTCATTTTCATTGAATTCAATTTTCTTAACTTCGTGTGTCCTTGCCTTCTTCACGTATTCCCATATTTGGTCACTGATTCCAACAACACATGCCACTTCTTATCTTAAATCAGCTTCAGCGTCATATGGTGAGGTTTTCATTTTTTTCCATCTATTCTGTAAAGAATTAAATGCCATCCTTTGGCCAATTGATACAGGTGAGCTTTTAACCCTTCTCTTTTCTCCTACCATGTTAACGCCAAGCCTATTTCACTTCACTCTACAGTCCCTACCCTGATACGCACCTCATTTCTGTTCAGTCCCAATAATTATGTTCAACTTTCTTGCTTCCTTATGTGCTGCATGGTAAGAGTATGTCGAGTACTACTAACAAAAAAAAATCCCTATCATATCACAACAAGAACATTTGGCATCATTAAATCTCTTTGCTGTGATCATTCAACGAGGAAGTGCAAATTTATTTCCTTTAATTTGAATCATTTCATCAGCCAGCCCTTTGCCATTGTAAACCATCTGAGACCACTTACAGGAAGGCCTGACTCCACTCTACATGGAGAAAGTGAGGGCTGCAGATGCTGGAGATCAGAGTTGAGAGTGGGGGTGCTGGAAAAGCACAGCAGGTCAGGCAGCATCCCAGGAGCAGGAGAATCAATGTTTCGGGCAAGACCCTTCATGATTCTCAATTCTCCTGCTCCTAGGTTGCTGCCTGACTTGCTGTGATTTTCCAGCACCCCCCACTCTTCGCTCTGATCTTCAGCATCTGCAGCCCTCACTTCCTCCACATGTAGAGTGGAGTCAGGCCTTCCTGTAAGTGGTCTGAGATGGTTTACACTCACTATACATAAGAACAGCTTTGGTTCACAACAGTTTGAAATAGACATTCCCCATATCTGAGTTCACTCTTATTATTAATAATAAAAACACTGAGCACTTCTATTTCTATCATGTATGTGATCAAATTCATGCACTATTATCTTGTTTGTAGATTGTAATTCAAAAGGGGAATACATCCATCAATAGCTCTGCAAAACCTGCCTTATATAAAACGGTTTCAAAACACCAAAGGTGACCAAATTGAAGGTTCATCAGCAGATAATGTGTGTAATAGCAACCAGACTTTTACTTTGGTTCTGTGGCCAGAATATAGCTGAACCTAGTGAATACATACTGATGGCAATTTTGAGGAATTTAAACATTGCTTACATATCATGAGACCGACATATTAAGCTTTGAAAATAACTCCCTTTTGGTTACGTATGTCGTTTTATTATGAAAAATGATTTTTTGTATAATCTGAATTAATTTAAAACAAATTAACAAAGGAAATGAATGCCTGGAAGGATGGCAGAAGGAAGTTCAGCAGCAATTCTCAAAAATTAATTAGACTTGAAAGGAGAAAAGTATGCAGGGCTGTGGGAGATAGGCAGGCACATGGATTTTCAAGGCAGGTCTTTCAAAGAGATGACACAGGCTTCCTTCAGTGCTGTATCACATGCAGATTGTCTAATCCTCATGAAATTTTAATCTAGGGTGTTATTAAATTTGGGCAAAAGTAAAGTGCCATGAAAATTGAAACCTGAAATAATAGAAAATGCTGAAAATACACAGCGGGTTAGGTAACCTCTGCAGGGAGAGAAAATAGAGTCAATGAGGTTTAATTATTACTGAGAGATACTGGGAAGGAACAGTATTTAAGCAAGTACAGAATGGAGGAGGTGGCAGCAAAACAACAAATGAGAAGGAGGGCAGGAATAATTAAATGACAAAGAATGCAGGCAAAAAACTAATGACCAAAGTGTAAATGTCAAGAGTAATTGCAATAGCCTAATAAAATGGTGGAATAAAGGCAGTTAGCCCTTGAGGTTTGGAAAACCCTGTTATCTGTGTGCTGACAGGAGATCACCACCCCAAACATCGGACAATTTCTCCTCTACCCCGGGGTGTCTCTCCCCCAGTTGTCCTCCATCCCTCAGACACTAACATCTGCTTCAAGACAAAACCTGCGTACTAGTTTATGCTCAGTATGTGAGCAGGATGGAGAATTTAAGTGACCAGCAAGTAGAAGCTTAGAATAATTCTTGTTGCAGGAAATGAAGGTGTTCTGTAAAGGGTTGGCAAGCAGGAGGCTGGAAGAACACAGCATGCCAGGCAGCATCAAGAGGTGGAGAAGTCAACATTTCGGGTGTAACCCTTCTTCAGGACTGTGGGTGGGTGTAGGGGGAGCTCCAGCTAAAGGGGTCAGGCAGCAAGGGGGTGAGGTGGGGATAGGTGAACACAGGTAGAGGGTATAACCTGGTTGGTCAACAGGAGGAATGGATCTGGTTGGAGGATGGAAGGAAGAGTCGATGAGAGGAGTGGAAGAGAGGGGGAGGGTCTGGGAAGGGAGTCAGGGGATGGGAAGGGAGGTTATTTGAAATTGGAGAACTCAATGTTGAGTCCTCCGGCTGTAGGCTGCCCATTCGGAAGATGAGGTGTGGTTCCTCCAATTTGCGGTGTTGTTCGCTGTGGCATTAGAGGAGGCCAAGGATGGTCATGTCAGAAAGGGAATGGAATGGAGAACTAAAATGAGCGGTGACTGGGAGGTCCGGCTGGCCCCTGCAGGCCCGGCTGAGATGCTCGGCGAAACGTTCCTTTTGTTTATGTTTGGTCTCCCTGATGTAGAGAAGACCACATCGGGAGCAGCGGATACAGTAAACTAGGTTGGAAGAGAGGCAGGTGAACCTCTGTCTCACCTGGAAGGACTGTCTGGGGCTCTGAATGGAGGTGAGGAGGGTGGTGTACTGGCAGGATTTGCATCTTTTCCTGTTGCAGGGTAAGGTACCTGGGAGTTTGGGGATTGGTGTGGAGAGTGGCACGAACCAAGGATTGGAAAAGCGAATGGAGGAGAAAGTGAGGTCTGCAGATGCTGGAGATCAAAGTTGAAACTTTATTGCTGGAACAGCACAGCAGGTCAGGCAGCATCCAGGGAACAGGAGATTCGACGTTTCGGGCACAGGCCTGAAGAAGGGCCTGTGCCCGAAACGTCGAATCTCCTGTTCCCTGGATGCTGCCTGACCTGCTGTGCTGTTCCAGCAATAAAGTTTCAACTTGGAAAAGCGAATGGGCCTTGCAGAAGGCAGAGAAGGGTAGGGAGGGGAAGATATCTTTGGTAATGGTATCTAGATTAGATTAGATTCCCTACAGTGTGCAAATAGGCCCTTCGGCCCAACCAGTCCACACCGACTCTCCGAGTTTCCCACTCAGATCCATTTCCCTCTGACTAATGCACCTAGCACAATGGGCAATTTAGCATGGCCAATTCACAGTGTGGGAGGAAACCGGAACACCCAGAGGAAACCCAGGCAGACACAGGGAGAATGTGCAAACTCCACACAGTCACCCAAGCCTGGAATCGAACCTGGGACCCTGGTGCTGTGAGGTAGCAGTACTAACCAATGAGCCACCGTGCTGCCAAGTGTTTAAGGATGGTGCATTGAATGTGGAGACTGGTAGGGAGGTAGGTGAGGACAAGGGGAGCTCTGTCTTTATTACAATTATTGGGGGGTGAATAACAGGGAAAAGAGGTAGTGTGGTGAAGTCTGTCCAGATGATGGGGGGGGGGAAAGCACATTGTTCAAAATAGGTGGACATCTGGGATGTTTGGGAGTGGAACGTCTCCTCATCTGAGCAGATGTGGCAGAGGTGGAGGAATTGGGAGAATGGGACGGAGTTTTTGCAGGATATTCGATGGGAAGAGGTGTAGTCCATGTTGTTGTGAGAGTCTATCAGTATATAGCAAATATCCGTCTGCAGACTGTCGCTGGAGATGGAAATGGAGAGGTCAAGAAAAGGGGAGGGAGTTTTCCAAGATAGACCAAATCAATTTGAGGGCGAGTGGAAGTTGTGGGTGAAGTCAATGAACTACTCCAGTTCAGCCTGGGTGCAGGATGCTGCACCGATGCAGTCATTGATGTAATGGTGGAAGGGTCGGGGCACAGTGCCTATGTAGGTACTAAAGAGGGACTGTTGGATATAGCCAACAAATAGACAGGAGTAGCTGGCACACATCTGGGTGCCCAGGGCCAACCACTGGATTTGGAGGAAATGGGAGGAATTAAAGCAAAAGTTATTAATGGTGAGGCGGAGGAGGTATTAGTGGAGGAGGAATTAGATGGGTCTGTTGGAGAGGAAGAAGCTGAGGGCTCGAAGGCCATCCTTGTGGGGTATCGATATGTATAAGAACTGCACATCCATAGTGAAGATAAAGTGCTGAGGGCTAGAGAACTTGAAGTTGCTGAAGAGATGGAGGGTGTGGTTGGTGTCACGGATGTAGATGGGAAGAGCCTGGACCAAGGGGGAGAAGATGGAGTTGAGGTAGGACAAGATGAGTTCAGTGGGGCAGGAGTATGCTGAGATGATGGTTCGGCTGGGGTAGTTGGGCTTGTGGATCTCAGGGAGCAGGTAAAACTGGACAGTTCGGGGCTGGGGTCTATGAGATTGAAGGCGGTGGAGGGGAGATCACCGGAGACAATGAGGGCAAGGACATTGTGAGTCATTTTAGCCTGATGGATCACGGTGGGGTTGTGGCCAAGAGGGAGGTAGGACATGGTGTTGGAAAGTTGGCATTCAGCCTCTGTGACACAAAGGTCCGTTCTCCAGACTACCACTGCCCCGCTTTGTCAACGGGGTTTGATGGTGAACTGGAGGTTGATGTGGAGAGAGTGGAACGCTGCATGTTTGGAAGAAGTGAGGTTGGTGTGGGTAAGTGGGAGTTGAGAAATAACCTCCCTTTCCATCACCCAACTCCTTGGATTCCAACATCTGCATTTTTTAAATCTCTGTAATGAGTTGAACCAGACTGCTTTTGCTCTCCCCAGTTTGCATTTGCGAGTAGCAAGAAGTACAAGTTAGTCATTGTTTTACTTGGAAGGGATGTTTGGATTCTGATTGGAAGGAAGGGAGGAGGTGGAGAAGCAACTTTGACTATCCTGTGCTTGGGAAGGCCCAAAGAAATGTGAGCAGGTATCAGATGTGGTGGGAGAGTGTATCCAGGTGAAGAGATGGATCACTTCCTCTGTCTTCACTTTACATCTACATTGAGCTCCCTACTCCTCAAACTGCTATAACCACACTAGCATCCCCCATCCCCCACCCCCATCCCCAACTTTCCCACACCTGCATTAAAGCCATCTCTTGACCAGGTCTTTCTTTTGAACAATGAAGTGATTCCCACATATACATATCAGACTCATCAGGCCGCCCTTGTATTGGTAGTATATTCTTTTATTTTTGTTGTTCTTTAAAACAAATCACTGTGATTTTCTACCTTCCTACCTCACTCAACTTATGTTTAACAAATGGACAAATATTGAATGTCAACATGCCAAACCCATAGCTTTTTTATTTCATAAGATGTGATTTGCATCTCACAGGCTTCAACCCAGTTATAAATAACAAAAGTAAATGATAGTGAAAAATGTATGATTCTAAAAACTTCCTTCCATTGGATGCTGTTTAATGAACTAATCAACAAAGCACATCAGTGAATGAAGACTGAGCTATTTGGTAAAAGCCCACTGAATACATTCAAATTTGTAAAAACCAAATTAGGGAAACCCAGAGAGAATAAATTATAACAAAAATTTTGTGGGCTGACTCCACAAGAACACTTTGTTTCAAAATGAAAAGTACAAACTAAAGAGCAGTACGATGGCTCAGTGATAGCACTGCTGCCTCATAGCACCAGGGTCCCAGGTTTGATTCCAGCCTCGGGCGACTGTCTGTGTGAAGTTTGCACGTTCTCCCCACGTCTGTGTGGGTTTTCTCTGGGTGCTCCAGTTCCCTCGTGCAGGTCAGGTGAATTGGTCATGTTAAATTGCCCATAGTATTAGGTGCATTAGTCAGAGGGAAATGGGTCTGGGTGGGTTACTCTTCAGAGGGCCAGTGCGGACTGGTTGGGCCAAAGGACCTTTTTTGACACTGTAAGGAGTCTAATCTCTCTATGTGGCAGCCAATCAATTGTTATTTTCAAGTTGATGACTGAACTGTAACTTGCAGTAATTGCGGACATCTCCAATATCCTTGTCATTTTTTTCGACAATGACCATATTCTGCTGTTCACCTGCTGTGAAGCTCCTTTCTTTTAATGAGGTCCATATTGCATAGCCAATGCTCAAGTTGAACATTTGAATTTCCCCTGACAGAACTAGCATTCATTCAAGAAAAGCTTATTCACCCGAAGTGGAATGCTTGCTTTAGATGCAAAATAGCTTTCTTTAGAAAAATATCTTTTCTGAACTAACGTCTATATGCTACCATCAACTTCCATTGCTGTCTTCCTTACATGATTTAAACATGTAGCAAAAATAGATTCAACAGCCCATTCTAAGATTTTAAATTTACTGAAATAAAATGATGAGTTGTTGTGGATTCTAACTTCCATTTCACCAAGGCCAGCCTCACTGCAATGCTATTATGTATTAAATAAATAATGTGTAAATCTAATGTATAGTGAAGAAGAAAATTCCACTGGACATCTATAAATATTTTTATAGAATTAAGTAATGCCAACATAATTCCCTAAATTTTGATTTGCAACAAAAATTGGAAACAGTTCTATTTAAGAAAAGAGAAATTTAAGAAATAACACTGAGATATAATTGAAAAAGTAAAAGATGGATTACTGCAAGAACAGTTCTGTCCTCAACTGAAGACCAAAGTGCATAACAAAAACAGAAAGCTCTGGAAAATCTGAGCAGGTCTGGCAGTATCCATGGAGAGAGAAACAAACTTAATGCTTCATGTCCAATATGAGTCCTATTCTTGAGTTCCCAAGAAGGATCATATGGGATTCAAAATATTAACTCTGGGCTGATTCCTTTTTTTAGGCTACATGCAAGTTTCATAACATTTTTTGGAGGAATTTTAGCCATGAGGTCCAGAGTGATCTCTTGTCATATCTTAACCAATGCACATCATTAACAATCTGATTCAATCCCTATCTGACCATATGTCATTATTGGAATAACTCACCTCTGACTAGATTGCTACCAAAAGCCCTGAATCCCTTGCAACCATGCGCACCCAGACAAGCACGGTCTATCCAGGGCTATCCTACATGGTTCCTGGCATTTCCTGGCAAAGTGGAAATATGCGTTCCACTTTCAGGTCCTCCAGGACAATATGGTGCAGATTCAGGACATTTTCTTCTGTCCAGCAACAGCTCTGGAGGCCACAACACTACACCAAGCCAGACTAATCCCAGGCTACTACCTGGGTTAGAACAGTCTCAGCCACCTGAAGGAATGCTCAGCAATTAAGGAAGGAGATCAATGGCCTTCTGTCCTCCATAAGTGAAGGCATCTTCTCTCTGATACTTCATACTCAATCTATCACTGTTACTGTACTGACCTCACACTAAGCTTCATGCTCTATCACTCCCAATATTGCATGCAAAAACTTCCTTCACCCCCATCTCACCCACCCCAGTCTCTGATTACATTAACTCTGCATGCCCTCTAAGATGCCTACAAACACACTCAGGACATCTTCCCATCTGTACCAAAAATAACAGCTGTTATTTTTCATCTTGTTTAATACCTGCCTCTCTCTCATTCTAAAGGAAAATAGCTCATAATGGGACAGACATGGTCAAGACAGGTTTGGGCTGCCTATCATTTAGCTCCTCTATGGAGAGGACCTTGAGCAACTGACTGCCTGTGTCCAAGCTCCTTAGCTGGTATCAGAGACTGCCCTTGACTTACTTCCTGAGCCAGTCCTCCCTAAGCAAAGACTATGGCCTTTGATTGGACTGAGGTCTGCAACCAACTATGTCAAGCTTCCTGCTTTTGTATTAAACAGTAAGGCCAGACAGAAGTAATATGAGCCTGATAGATCTGGCTGAGGAGTCAAAGTGCACAAAGGCAAGACAATATAGGGATGTTGTGAGCATTCAGGTAAACGCAGAGTGAGTGGGCCCTAATCCAGTTTTTGAGGTGTATGCATGTCACCCACAAGCTTATTGATCAACCTTCTTCATTCAAGTCTAATGCATTCACATATATCACAAACAGCAAGAGGCCTAACACTGATCCCTGTGGGTTCCATTGGACACAGGTTTCCAGTCCAAAGACACCTCTCACCATTACCTGCTGTTTTCTGCCATGCAGCCAATTCTGGACCCAATTTGTCAAATTTCATTGGATCCCATGGGCTCTCACCTTCGCTGTCAGTCTTCCATATGGAATCTTATGAAAAGCCTTGCTGAAGTCCAAGTATACAATGTCAAATACATTGCTCTCATCTAAACACCTGGTTAGCTCTTCGAAAAGTTCAATCAAGTTGGTCAGACATGACCTCCTTGTAACAAAACCGTGTTGAAAGTTCTTGATTAATCCCTGCCTCTCCAAGTGCAGATTAATTCTGTCCCTCAGAATTGTTTCCAACAGATTACTAACTTCTGAGATTAGACTGACAAACTTGAAGGTTTCTGATCTATCCCTTGCTCCCTTCTTGAATACCAATATCCACATTGGCCATTTGCCAGTCCTCTGTCACCACTCCTCTGCCAGAGGAGGAACTAATCAATTGAGAGATGGTCCTGACATATTTCACAACTCTAGCACTCACGTGACTTCACTTTTATTTTACAGAAATGCATAACCCAGTTCCTCAGAAGGAGTAGTGATAAAGTAATTAATGAAATACAGATTAGTCAGTCAAGCCCATGTGAAAAAGGGAAGCAGGTTCGTTACTTTCTTTCAACAAAGTGAAACTGAGTGGACAAAATTGAAATGGATTAGCACTAACGAGTGGAGCTTTCTGACTGTGTACAGAAACAGAAGAACCTAACAATTTTAATTTAACCTCACCAAGCTCAGAAAGAATGGCAGCACATGTAGAAATATCAAAAGCAAACAACTGTGATGATTGAAAATCTGAAATAAGAACAAAAAAAAGCTGGAAAAACTCAGCAAGTGATGCAGCATCTGCGGGGAGAATCACAGTTAATGCTGTAGTTCAATGACTGTTTATCACAACATATATAGATATGTCGTTTGTTTCAAATCACAAGTCAAGGTATTAAACTGCATTAGGCTATTGGACCATGTCAGTGAACTGGCACTGACTTCACTCTGTCTGAGGAGTGATTGGCAGACCTAAAACTAAAATGAATATTTCCCTCTATTTGCAATAATCATATTTAATTAATATAAAGCCTCTAAATATTCCCATTCCTACCAATATCAGGGTAGCAAGCATGTGATTAAATGCATTCACTCGACGCTATTTTATAAATTGGTGTCAAACATCTGGGACAAACACCTCCAGAACATGATTCGTACATGAGTGCAATGTCACAATTTCAAAATGTCAGCAGCAGATATTGTGAGTATGATTGAACAGATATAGCCATAGCATTTAGTAAAAGGATGAAACATTACAGAAACTTTAAGTGCAATCAAACACACTAATTAAAGAGGATAAACTTTCATGGTATATCACAAGTCCCAAATATTGTATTATTTAAAATATTCAATTTTAGTTTGATTTTCTTAATTTCAAACATAAATTCACATTCATAAAGCCAGCCAAAAGTTCATGTAGGGCTGATGTGATGCCATAACTGAACGGTTTTAAATAGCCTCTATTATTTTCTGCTGACACTTCTGAGACCCATCAATAACTAATGTTGCAGAGTCACTGGATAAGGAATGGTTGATTTTACCCCCTTCCTCCAATTTACTGGCAGCTGCCTTACTCCAATCCAGGACTCTAACAGTGCATTGAAAACTCAATAGTTTTCTGTGTTAACATTGCTTTAGTAAAGTAATTAAATAGGAGCCTGAATTGTTAGGCTGAAAGTACTTAATGGTCCTTTAAGGTCCGATCAAAATGATTAAAAGAAAACTCATATACCTCAACGTGTAGCAAAGTTATTGGGTTAAAATACTGAATACAGATATGAATTGTTCATTGATACCACTGATGTTATCTATATTATAAAGTTATAAAATTCAGTTAATTTTAACTCAGTCTGATTCTCCTTCATTGATAGTTCCATTAACTTATGGTCAAGTAACACTGTGGCCATCTTAAGTCAATGCATTTCCTTGTAAAAATTGTTTGGTCTGTGAAAAGTCCCAAGTCTTAAAAATCAGGTGATGGAAATTAAAAACATACTCGATCTCATCCTCACCAATCTGTCTGCTACAGATGCATACGTCTACGGCAGTACTGAGAGGAATGACCACGGCTCAGTCCTTGTAGAGACAATTACCATCAAGCCAAGGAATCACCCTAACGCAATGGAGAGTGCAGAAGGGCATGTCAGAAGTGGCACCAGACATTCTTAAAAATAAGGTGTCAACCTGGTGAAGCTACCAAACAAGACTACCTGTGTGCCAAACAGAATATGCAGCAAGTGATAGATAGAGCTAAATAATTCCACAACCAACAGATTCATACGTAAGCTCTGCAGTCCTACCACATCCAGTCGTGAATGGTGGTGGACAATTAAACAACTCGCTGGACGAGAAGATTCCACAAGTATCCCTATTCTCAATAATGGGGGCTCCCAGCACATCAGTACAAAAGAAAAGATGAAAACATTCACAACAAACTTCCGCCAGAGTGCCAAGTGGATGATCCATCTTGGCTAAATCTAGAGGTCTCAAGCATCTCAGGTGCCAGTTTTCATCCAATTTAATTCACTCCATGTGAAACAAGAAACAGTTGGAGGCACTGGATACTGCAAAGTCTATGGACCCTGACAACATTCCAACAATAGTACTGAAGACTTGGGCTCCAGAATTTGCTGGACCCCTAGCCAAGCTGTTCCAGTACAGTTACAACACTGGCATCTACCCAACAATGTGAAAAATTGCCCAGATATGTCCTGTATATAAAAAATAGGACCAATCCAACCCAGCCAATTACTGCCCCATCCGTCTACTCTCAATCTTCAGTAAACTCATGTAAGGAATCATAAAGAGTGCTATCAGCTGCTCAGTGACGCCCAGTTTGGGTTCCACGAGGACCACTCAGCTCCTGACCTTAGTACATCCTTGGTTAAAACATGGACAAAAAGATGAATTCTAGAGGTGAAGTGAGAGTGACAGCCTTTGACATCGTGGCCTCATTCAGCCAAGTGTGGCATCAAGGGTAACAATGGGTATCAAAGGGCAAACTCTCCTCTGATTAGAATTGTACCTTGCACACAGGTAGATGGCTATGGTTGTCACAAGTCATTCATATCAGGTCCAGGACATCTCTGCATGAACTCCTCAGGGTAGTGTTCTAGGTCCAACCATCTTCAGCTGACTACTTAATGACCTTTACTCCATCATAAGATCAGAAATGAGGATGTTTGCCAATACATGCAACAATATTCAACACCATTTTTGACTCCTCAGATACTGAAGCAACACAAGTCCAAATCCAGCAAGACCTGGACAAAATCGAACTTGGACTGAGAAGTTGTAAGTAACATCAGCTTATACATGTGCCAGGCAATGACCATCTTCAACAAGAGAGAACCTAATCAGCATATGACATATCAATATCTTAGGAGTTACTATTGACCAGAAACTGAATTGGACGAGCCATATAAATAGTATGTCTACAAGAGCAGGTCAGAGGCTGTCAATCCTGCAATGAGTAACTCACATCCTCTCTCTCCAAAGTCTGCCCATCATCTACAAATCATAAGTCAAGAATGTGATGGAATACTCCCCCCTTGCCTGAATGAGTGCAGCTCCAAAAACACTCAAGAAGCTTGACACCATCCAAGACAAAGTAACCCATTTGACTGGCATCACATCCATTAACATCCACTCAACCCACCGCTAATTCTCAACAAAGTAACATGTAGCACCTACAAGATGCACTGCAGGAACTCATCAAAGTTCTTTAGGCAGCACTTTCCAAATTCATGACCATTTTCATCCAGAATGTCAAAGGGAACAACAATACTCTCAAGTTCCCTTCCAAGCCACTCTCAATCTTGCTATGGACATATATTGCCATTCCTTCAGTGTCGCTGGGTCAAAGTCCTTGAACTGTCTCCCTAACAGCATTGTGGGTTTACCAATAACCCATGGACTGCAATGGCTCAAGATGGCAGCTCACCACCACTTGCTCAACAGCACTTAGGGATGAACAATAAATATGCAATGTCTATATCCCATGAATGAATACAAAAAGAAAGGATTGTCTATTTTGCCATAATTTTAAAAAAGTCTCCTTTGTAGGATGTAGATGAGGAGAAAGCTTTCTTTTCACAGATGGTCAGTGGAGAATAGAATACTCATCCCTAAATCTGGTGAAGATTAGTTTAGATAGATTTTTGATAATGGAGAGATTAGGGGTACAGGCAGGAAGGTGGAGCTGAGACCACAACTAGATCAGCAAAACCCCTATTTTCTGGTCAAGCAGGATTGAAGGTTCAAATGTCCTAACCTTTCATTCAAAAATAAAGCAATCCCTTAACCATGAACAATGAATTCAATATAGTAAGTTGAAAGAAGTAGAAGTAAATTGTTCCTTCACCAGAAGGATTTAATTTATTATTGTCATGTGTACCAAGGTACAGTGAAAAGTTTTGGTCTGCATGCAGTACAGGCAAATCATACCAGACAAAGTGAATTAATATAACAGAACAAAGAATATAATGTTACAGATGCAGAGCGCAACATTGAAATTAAAATTTGAAAGCTCCATTCAGAAGTCTAATAATAGCAGAGAAGCTGTTCTTGAATGTATTCATACACGTACATAAACTTTTATAACAGTTGCCTGACAGAAGATGGTGGCAGAGTATAACCAAAATGGGAGGGATCTTTGATCTGATTTTTAGGGTCCAAAATAGTTGGAAGGGAAAAGGAGAAAAGGAATATGTTCCAGCCCACTGCTGGAATGGTGAAGGGCAAGATGAGCAGATGTTGGGTGTGCTGGAATAACACACTACCTGATCCTTCTTTCCCCTTCACTGTCTTTTGGTTCCATTCCATTTTCCAATCTCACCCTTTGTCATGCTTTTACAATGCTCTCTGACTTTCCCCTCTTTGAACTTACTCACTATTTGGAAAAAAGTTATGGGATAATATACCACTTATCGCACCATTTTTGTAACCTGACCACCATTACAAAGATTAGAGAAGCATTTGAGAACAAATTGTTATGATACAGTAAAAATTTAAATTTTATCATTTGATTTTGACATCTAAGATACTTTACAGATTCAAATGTTTTTTACAAAAAGACTAAAACTGACTTAGATTGGCTACAGTTGTCACTTAAACAATATTACTCCATTAAAATAATTCAGTGGTCCAAATATATTAAATCCTTTTGTTATATCATCATTCAATTAGCTATTCTTTAGTCACATTCACATAACACTTTTAAAATTGCACCTGAAAAAAAAATGAGCTGACATTACAAAAGATAGCATCAGTTTAGGTAAGGCTTTTTGATTTCAAACACAGGTGCCCTATATTATGATGAAAGTGAATTTGCATCAGCTGTTCTCCTTTCACATTATTCACTGGTGGTAACACCCTGGAGTTGTTCAGGGAGAGATGGGTGCTGCAGGGAGTGGAGTGCATCATTTTGATTTAGTCCCTACCCTCCCCTGTTTTGATCACACTGCCCTTTGATGTGAAGGGCAGTGTAAGGGCAGTGTTTGTCACTGGCCACCCGGGTGTTTTCCTATCTTCCTGGTGATGGAAATTGAATAGAAATTCATGCACTTTATGTCTTTCATTGTGTCTCACACCTGCACAAAAAAAGAGGTATTCACTGGTGGTCTGGAGTACCATTGTGATTCATTAGCCTGTAAGATGGAACCTGTATCTAGCTGATCTGTTCCTTTTAAAATCACTGTTCATTTTTTTTTCTTTATTTTTAAAATCACTGTTCATCTATTCTACCTAGGAAATTGGCCTAAATATAAAAACAATAAAACCAGTTAAAGGATAATTATTGGGTGTGACTGCAGTTTGTGAATTCCTGGTTCCTGCCTTGGGGTGTGGTTAAAAAGCAACAGCAGATTTCCTTTTACTAAAGTAGATACATGTTAAATTCAATACATATTAATTGTGGTGTTGTGTACAATAGATCCAATTATAAATCTCTAAGCATAAATTAAAGAGGTTTTGATGTTCATGTCCTAATTCATAGCAAATCATTTGTTCTTTTGACTTCAGGGAGAAGTTTGTATTCTTCCAACTGTGGTCCTTTTTTTTGTTTCCACATTACTAATTTCCATCTCTGCCATTGTGGCTGTGTGTTCAGCTGCCTAAACTCAGTTGTGGAATTACCTTCTTAAACTTTCTGACCTTGCTACTACTCCCTTCCTTTAAGATAAGCCTTAAAACCTAAGCCTTTATGTGGCTCATTTCATTTGATTTTTATTTTACTGTTAAATGTGCTACATAAATCAAAGCTGTGGCTGCTGTTTTATAAAATAGAGGAAACTCTCTGATGTAAAATGGTGTGTTCTGTGGTTTCAAAGTGTAGTTGCTTGATATCTTTGCATGAATGGTATGTGAAATAAATAAGCCTTGCAAGTGAGAACACTTATTGGTCAGACATAGTTTGCTTATGAATTTTTCCTCCTTATGGAACTGGTATGTTTGGATTTGGGCTGACACAGCATTTAAACTGCTTTGGCCTTTGAGGAAAGACAAAAAGTATACATGTTTATCAGTGATATGTCCACCTGGAGACGGTTCATTTTTTGTTGTTGTTGTCTATCTGCTTACAGTTCTTGTGAAAATAGAAATCAGTATTTTGGAAACTATGACTGAGGGGAGGAAATGCAGTCTTTTCTATAAAGTTTCAATTATTTGAGTTTGTTTCCTTTTAATTTGATCACTTATGTTTAATAAAACAATATATAGTGTATGTGCATATTGGTACCTTTTGTAATTTGTAATTACAAAGAGTAGTACAATGAAAGATCAAGTGCATAGTTGTAATTTTTGAGTAATTCGGCAATTTGTTTAGATTTCTTTAAGTGCCTGCCTATGAAGCAATACTGTACTATATATTTTATAAATTTCTTTTACAACTTTGTGCTAGAAATGGTTACAACAATAAGGATGGTGTGATAGACATTTATTTCTTTAACTCGTTGAATACAACTGATTCTCAGGAAGCATTGATATACTTCACATTGGAATTTCCTTGTGACTAATTGATGCAGATTTTTTTCCACCAAGAAATTCATTAATACAAAGTTCATTGAATCAATTTATTAGAAATTTGGGATAAAGTTTAAAAGTTAAAGTTTGGGATAAAGGCACAGTGGTTAGCACTGCTGCCTCTCAGTGCCAGAGACCTGGGTTCGATTCCTGCCTCAGGCAACTGTCTGCGTAGAGTTTGCACATTTTCCCCGTGTCTGTGTGGGTTTCCTCCGGGTGCTCCGGTTTCCTCCCACAATCCAAAAATGTGCAGGTTAGGTGAATTGGCCATGCTAAATTGCCCATAGTGTTAGATGAAGGGGTAAATGTAGGGGGGTGGGTTGCACTTCGGTGGGTCGGTGTGGACTTGTTGGGCCGAAGGGTCTGTTTCCACAATGTAAGTAATCTAAAAAAAAGTCTAAACTCGCACAACACCAGGTTATAGTCCAACACCAGGTTATAGTTTAATTGGACGGACGAGCTTTCGGAGCACCGCTCCTTCATCAGGTGGTAGTTGTGGCGTACACAACTGTAGCAAAAGTTCTATGTCTTATAGTTGTGTCCTCCACAGCCACCTGATGAAGGAGCAGCACTTCAATAGCTACTGCTTTCAATTTAACCTGTTAGACTATAATCTGGTGTTGTGTGATTTTTAACTTTGTACACCCCAGTCCAACACCGGCACCTCCAAACCAGGGATACCATCTTTTGCAATCTTTGATATGTATGTGATTTGATATCAACGTATCACTTCATAGTGAAACGCGCATGCTTGCTGCAATGTTTTTCTTTACAGGAAAGCTATGAACCTTACTCATTCCTGCTCTCACCTGAGGAGTTTGGAACTGGAGATCCTGGTCTCATCAGGTATTTCCTTGTTAGGGCAGGCACATGGAGAAATTTCTTCAGTTAAGCAATTAAGAATCTTTTGGACTTTTCCGTCTTGATTGGTCAGTCATTGATCATAGTCAACCCCAAAACTGACCTGCTTATGACCTCAAGGAATCGAGAGGCACCAGGGTTAGGTGGGAAGTTGAAGTTAGAGTTCATAATTGTATTGAATAATAATGAGCTTGAAGGATTACATAGCATTTTTTTTATGTAACTTACAGTCCCAGAAGTCACCTTCCAACAAGGATGGTTCAAAAGGCCTATGGATCCCAGCAGCCTCTGCAGTTTGTCAGGCACAAGAAAGTGAACAATGTGAACTACTGATACTGACAGAAAGATTGCCTGTGCAGGTAAACATTAGAATCATAGAAAAGAGCAACAGGATTGCCATTCGGCCCTTTTGAGCTTGTACTGCTATTCAATACGATCATGGCTGATTATCCGTATACTGTTCCTGCTGTCTCCTCATACCCTTTGAACCCTTTAGCCTGAAGAATTGTATCTGACTTCATGAAAACATTCAATGTTTAGGCCTCAGCCACTTTCAGTGACTAAGAATTCCACAGGCTTGGTAAAGAGATTTCAGTCTTAATTGAACTTACTCAAAGCCTTAATCTTTGATCCCAGTTCTGGACTCCCTGGTCATCAGGAACATCTTTCCTGCATTTACCCTGTCTAGTCATGTTAGAATTTTACTGGTTCCTGAGAGTTTTCCACCACTCCACTCTCCCTCCATCACCACCAACATTACTTCATTCTTCTTCTCTACTGAGAATAGAATCCTAACCAGTCCTGCTATCTAGAATTCAGTCCAGTAGATCATTGCACAGCCAGAACATCTTCAGATAAGCAGACCAAAAATAATACTTCAAGTGTGGCCTCACCAAGGCTCTGTATAATTGCAGTTAGACATCCCTTCTCCTGTACTTGCATGTTCTTGCTGGGTGGCATAGTGGCTCAGTGGTTAGCACTGTTACCTCATGACATCATAGTCCTGGGTTCAATTTCAGCCTTGGGCAACAGACTGTACAAACTCCACACACATTCTCCCCTTGTCTGCGTAGGTTTCCTCCTATAGTCCAAAGATGTGCAGGCTAGTTTGGGTAGGACATGGGATTGCAGGGTTATATGGGTAGGGTAAGGAAGTGGGTCTGGGATGCTCTTCAGAGTGTCAATATGGACTTGATGGGCTTCTACATATAGGGATTCTATGCTATGAAAGCCAATATACCACTTGCCTTCTTTGCTACTTGTTGCACCTGTTTTGGTGACTGGTGTACAAGGCCACCCAGATCTTGTTACATTTCCCCCTTTCCGAATCGACCACCATTCAGGTAATTCACCTGTTTGTGCTACCAAAGTGGATAACCTCATGTATGTACACATTATACTGCATTTGCCCACCCACTCCATTTATCCAAATCACACAGAAGAATTGATGTGGCTATTTCGGAGACGTGGGTAGAGCAGGAGCAGGAATGGTTGTTGCAGGTTCCAGGATTTAGATGTTTCAGTAAGAACACAGAAGATGGTAAAAGAAGGGGAGGTGTAGCATTGTTAGTATTTGCCCACCCACTCCATTTATCCAAATCACACAGAGGAATTGATGTGGCTATTTCGGAGACCTGGGTAGAGCAGGAGCAGGAATGGTTGTTGCAGGTTCCAGGATTTAGATGTTTCAGTAAGAACACAGAAGATGGTAAAAGAAGGGGAGGTGTAGCATTGTTAGTCAAGGACAGTATTACGGTGGTAAAAAGGACGTTTGAGGACTCCTCTACTGAGGTAGTGTGGGTTGAGGTTAGAAAAAGGAGAGGTCATCCTGTTGGGAGTTTTCGGAATAATTCCAGCGATGCAGAGGAAAGGATAGCAAAGATTAAGCTGGGTAGGAGCGAGAGTAACAGGGTAGTTGTTAGGGGGGCTTTAACTTTCCAAATATTGACTGGAAATGCTAAGTTAAAGTACTTTTAGATTGAGTCAGTTTTTGTCCAATGTGTGTGGGTGGGGGCTCCTGACAGTTATGTAAACAGGCCAACAACAGGGGTATGGGTGGGTTGCGCTTCGGCGGGTCGGTGTGGACTTGTTGGGCCGAAGGGCCTATTTCCACACTGTAAGTAATCTAATCTAAAGCAGGTGAGGCCACATTGGATTTGGTACTGGGTTATGAACCAAGCCAGGGGTTAGATTTGGAAGTAAGTGAGCACTTTGGTAGTGACCACAATTCATTTATGTTTACTTTAGCGATGGAAAGGGATAGGGATATATTGTTTTATAGTTGGTGGAAAGGCAATTATAATGTGATTAGGCAAGATCTTGGATGGGGACGAAAACTGCGGAGGATGGGCACAATTGAAATGTGGAGTTTATTCAAGGAACAGCTATTGATCCCTTGATATACTAATCCCTTGATTAGTATGTACCTGTCAGGGGGGGGGGGGGGGGGGGAGTGGTTGAGCGAGGGAACTATGGTTTACTAAAGAAATTGAATCAAGAGGAAGAAGGAGGCTTATGTTAGGATAAGACGTGAAGGCTCAGTTAGGGCACTTGAGAGTTAAAAATGAGCTAGTAAAGTCCTAAAGAGAGATCTAAGAAGAGCCAGGAGGGTACATGAGAAGGCGTTGGCAGATAGGATCAAGGAAAACTCCAAAACTTTCTGTCGGTATATCAGGAATAAATGAATGGCTAGAGTAAGATTTGGGCTATTCAAAGACAGAAGTGGGAAGTTGTGTGTGGAGTCCGAGGTGATAGATGTGCTAAATGAATATTTTTCATCAGTATTCACAGTGGAAAAAGACAATGTTCGTGATGAGAATACTGAGATACAAGCTACTAGACTGGATGGGATTGAGGTTCACAAGGAGGAGTTAGCAATTCTGGAAAGTGTGAAAATGGATAAGTCCCCTGGACCGAATGGGATTTATCCTAGGATTCTCTGGGAAACCAGGAATGAGATTGTATAGCCTTTGGCCTTGATCTTTGTCATCATTGTCTACAGGAATAGTACCAGAAGACTGAAGGATAGCATTTTTTTTTTCCCTTGTTCAAGAAGGTGAGTAGAGAAATCCTGGTAATAATAAACTAGTGACCCTTACTTCAGTTGTGGATAAAGTGTTGGAAAAGGTTATAAGAGAAAGGATTTATAATCATCTAGGAAGGAATAATTTGATTAGGGATAGTCATTATGGTTTTGTGAAGGGGTAGGTCAGGCCTCACAAACCTTTGAGCCCTTTGAGAAGGGTAAAGTGGTTGACGTGATGTATATGGATTTCAGTTAGGCCTTTGATAAGATTTCCCACAGTAGGCTATAGCTGCAAATACAGAGGTATGGGACTGAGGATGATTTGGTGGTTTGGATCAGAAGTTGGCTAGCTGAAAGAAGACAGTGGGTGGTGGTTGATGGGAGATGTTCATTCTGAAGTTCAGTTACTAGTGGTGTATGACAAGGATCTGTTTTGGAGCCATTGTTGTTTGTCATTTTTATAAATGACCTGGATGAGGGCATAGAAGGATGGGTTAGTAAATTTGCAGATGACAGTAAGGTCAGTGCCAAAGGATGTTGCAGGTTACAGAGGGATATAGATAAGCTGCAGAGCTAGGCTGACAGGTGGAAAATGGATTTTAATGTGGAAAAGTGTGAGGTGATTCACTTTGGAAAGAGTAACAGGAATGAAGAGTACTGGGCTAATGGTAAGATTCTTGGTAACGTAGATGAGCAGAGAGATCTGTGTCCATGTACATAGATCCCTGAAAGTTACCACCCAGATTGATAGAGTTGCTAAGAAGGCATACGGTGGCTTAGCTTTTACTGGTAGAGGGATTGAGTTTCAGAGCCACGAGGTCATTTTGCAGCTGTACAAAACTCTGGGGCAGTTGCACTTGGAATATTGCATATAGTTCTAGTCACACATTATAGGAAGGATGTGGAAACATTGGAAAAGGTTCGGAGGAGACTTACTAGGATGTTGCCTGATATGGAGGGAAGGTCTTATGAGAGACTGAGGGACTGGAGGTTGTTGCATTTGAGAGAAGAAGGTTGAGAGATGACTTAATTGAAGCATATAAAATAATCAGAGCATTAGATAGGGTGGACAGTGAGAGGGTTTTCCTCAGATAGTGATGAGGGATCGTGTGAGGGGCATAACTTTAAATTGAGGGGTGATGGATAAGGGACAGATGTCATGGGTGGATTCTTTACTCAGAGTAGTAAGGATGTGGAATGCCTTGCCTGCAACAGTGGTAGACCCACAATGTTAAGGACATTTAAATGATCATTGGATAAAAATATGGATGAAAATAGAATAGTGTAGGTTAGATGGGCTTCAGATTGGTTTCACAGGTCAGTGCAACATCAAGGACTGAAGAACCTGTACTGCACTATTATGTTCTAATCTCTGGATCCTCCTCATGGTTCACTCTCCTCATCCAACTATGTTTGGATCAGAGTGGTGCTGGAAAAGCACAGCAGGTCAGGCAGCATCCAAGGCATATAAGATAATCAGAGGGTTAGATAGGGTGGACAGTGAGAGCCTTTTTCCTCAGATAGTGATGGGGGATAATGTGAGGGGGCATAACTTTAAATTGAGGGGTGGTAGATAAAGGATAGATGTCATGGGTGGTTTCTTTACTCAGAGTAGTAGGGATGTGGAATGCCCTGCCTGCAACAGTGGTAGACTCACAATGTTAAGGATATATAAATGAACGTTGCCTGACCTGCTGTGCTTTTCTAGCACCACTCTGATCCAAACTCTGGTTTCCAGCATCAACAGTCCGCACTTTTGCCTAGTTGATTTTAACCTTACTGCAAATCCTCTTGCAAGGATGCCTACCTTGAAGAAGTTTAGATTAGATTCTCTACAGCGTGGAAACAGGGCCTTTGGCCCAACAAGTCCACACCGCCCCTCTGAAGAACAACCCACCCAGACCCATTCCCCTACATTCACCCCTGACTAATGCACCTAACACTATGGACAATTTAGCATGGCCAATTCACCTGACCTGCACATCTTTGGACTGTGGGAGGAAACTGGAGCACTCAGAGGAAACCCACGCAGACACGGGGAGAATGTGTAAACTCCACGCAGACAGGCGAAAATCGAACCCAGGAACCTGGTGCTGTGAGGCAGCAGTGCTAACCACTGAGCCACCGTGCTGCTCCAAAGTTCTCCTCTTCTCCACAAGAATCTGAGAGTCTCTCTCTCTCACTGCAACCCCCAGGTCATCTTCTCTGCCCTGAAGCTCTTCAACCATGTACTGAAACAAACTCGCTACCACAGCCACATTTGCTTCCTCAGTCCTCGGATACTGCCTGACCTGCACCACTCTGATCCAAACTCTGGTTTCCAGCATCTGCAGTCATTACTTTTGCCATCCAGCTTTGTGTCATAAACTGGAGTAAGTTCTGCACAAGTAGTCATTTGTTAGGATTGGGATCAAAGTCATGTTCATATGCTTTAAATATGGGACAGATTTGATAGGATAAAACATCTTTGTTTTTCAAAGTCTGCATTGTTAAACCAACTTTCACTTCCTATAGATCCCTCCAATGCATTTGTGCATCTCGGGCACTGGATAGTTGGAGTTGTTTGTTTTTAAAGATAATTTAGCCTGGTTTTTCTCTTAATTGCTTTGGTCTTGGTGGAAACTGGGTGGTGACAATAGGTAGGGCATCCAAATTGTCACTGCGGCTTTGCTGATTCCAACTTTCATAGGACCTCAATTTGGACAGTTGGAGCATCTAATGGGAATTGGCAGAGGTCTAATTTATATTTGTAAAAATGGGGTTCGTAGACACTGTCAGACTTCTGTGTGTCATTTGCATCCTTGTCTGCTCTACCATGACCAGTTGCTCAACACTCCTGCAATCTCTGGGTGCCAGTTTCGGGTAAGAAAAATGGACAGTCAATCTGGTACTAATTTTGACATTGTCAAGTTCAAGTTTGAGTCTTAAAGCTTTCATTCTGAAGGAAAAGATGAATAGATTTCTGAATGAAGAGCCAATTAAAAGGTATCTGGATAGGCAAAACTGGAGCTTAGGCTGCAATCAAGTCATTAGATTCCCTACAGTGTGGAAACAGGCCCTTCGGCCCAACAAGTCCACACCGCCCTCCGAAGAGTAATCCACCCAAACCCATTCCCCTGCCCTATATTTACTCCTGACTAACGCACCTAACACTGTGGGCAATTTAGCACAGCCAATTCACCTGACCTGCACACCTTTGGATTGTGGGAGGAAACCAGAGCACCCGGAGGAAGCCAACACAGACATGGATAGAATGTGCAAACTCCACACAAACAGGCTGGAATCAAACCCAGGTCTCTGGTGCTGTCATGCTTTATTATGGAGGGATAGTTCTTCCAAGTACATTCTGACATAACAATGTAAAAACTAGTTGGAGGTCTACAGAACAGTAGTGAGGTGAGAATCCAATTCATTTCATTTGTCTAATTCCAGGATTCAATACCCAACACTAAATTTTCAACTAACCAGAGGCCGCTCAAGCGTTTCGCTAATCCTTCTACCAATGAATGCATGCCAAAAAGGTTTGGAACTGTCTTTCAATTCTTATTTTAAGTCCTGTTTACAACTTGATAGCTACTGAAAGGTGAAGTTAGTAATGGACATGATCGTTTGCCAGTGAGAGCTATAACTATTTGTATGAGTGGATTTTTTCCTAAGTTAAAGTTGTCTGATTACATTTTTTATTAACTCAATGTGGTGAATTTTCGTCAGCTGGTCCTGTTTCTTTCTGCTCCACCTTCAAACAGAAGTTTGAAACAAAGTTGCTTTGTACAAAATATGCAATGGAATAGGATATTTGACACTCCAATTATTGCACATATTATGTTCATCTGACTTAGTGACTTCAGCTGGTTAAATTTTTCAAATTCAAACAATGAGATACAGTTCATGTTTTAAAAGTTCTTCACTCTACTCGGGTGCATTTTGTGAATTTCCCCATTGAGCTAAAGATTAGCTTGCCATGGTTTTGAGTGCCAGAGTTACTAATTGTGACTGGTCTATGTTCTTGCAGATCATGATGGGAACCATACTGTTATCTGCGCAGTTGTAAGTTCAGCCTGAGCAGCTATGCAACATCTTCTCTGTCCTCTAGGCTCTGCACACAGCTGTTTTGAACAGCATAACTAGTTGCATTGTGGGAGAAATATTGCCAATTGCGTGACAGCCAGTTCTCTCAAAGACATGATATACCTTTTTTTAAAGTAAAACTGCAGAAAAATATTGCTGCCATATAACTTATTTCAAACTGAACACCCAGAACAGATGAAAAAAACTCTTGAAAGTGAAAGATGTGGATTTGCCAGCTTTAGTATCCTGGGTGGAAAGGAAGAGAGGTGCCTCCGTCTTGTGGGCAACCAAGGAATCCTTGAGGACCACTCTGAAGAGAATGGGAACAGGAAAGCCATAAAAAGTCGAAGGATTTTAGATTAGATTAGATTCCCTACAGTACGGAAACAGGCCATTTGGCCCAACAAGTCCATACTGACCCTTTGAAGAGTAACCCATCCAGACTCATTCCCCTAACCTCCTGTTTACCCCAGTCTAATGTACCTAACACTGGGCAATTTAGCATAGCCAATTCATCTGACCTGCACATCTTTGGACTGTGGGAGGAAATCCGAGTACTCGGAGGAACCCATACAGACACAGGGAGAATGTGCAAACTCCACACAGATAGTCGCCCGAGGCAGGAAACGCACCCGTGTCCCTGGTGTTGAGGCAGCAGTGCTAACCACTGAGCCACCATGCCGCCCCCTAATATCACTTGAAAGATCATGGATAGTGAATGCACTTTCACGTGACATCTCCAGTCCATCATTTCACCAGTTTTTTGCGCTACTCTGTCCATTACCCAACCAGCAGTACTCCCTGGCTCATGGGATTTGCACCTAGAGTCCAGATGTTCCACTTCATACCTACCAATGCTGCCAGCCCCATCATCCTCTCCCTGCCTCCAGATACCACCACTCTTTGGCTGGAGTAGGCAGAGTGCCGAAAAATGTACTAGGCCATCACTCAAAATTCTGGCCTCTCTTGCAGGACAAGATGGCATGCAACAGGAATAGGACATAGGCAAAGAAAGGGGAGTTGGGAAGGGAAGAACAACTGAAGCACCGACATTTGCAGAGTCTCCATTATAGGATCAGCTGCAAAAAATGCCTGTAGCATGTAGCACAGTTTTAAAATGTTGAAGATAAAATCATGATCCTGCCTTCCACTCCTTAAATCCCAAATCTGCTTCATCCTGCTAGCTGGCATGGTGAATATGCATATATTGTTCCAATGGGTCTCTTGTTTCCCAGCCCTTTCTACCTCCCTCATCTCTTGAGTTCCTGCTTTCAAATGTCCCAAAATATTAAAATCATAGAATCCCTAAAGTGTGGAAGCAGACCATTCAGCCCATTGGGTCCACACTGCTCATGAGCATCCCATCCCACCCAGACATAACCTATTCCCATAACCCTACATTT
Organism: Chiloscyllium plagiosum; assembly: GCF_004010195.1. NCBI lineage: Eukaryota > Metazoa > Chordata > Chondrichthyes > Orectolobiformes > Hemiscylliidae > Chiloscyllium > Chiloscyllium plagiosum. Next base: position 20,414,271 of record NC_057712.1, on the reverse strand, counting down.
TCCCATGGATAATTCACCTAGCTTGACACTCCCTGAATGCTAGCCATGCTAAATGTCCTGTAGTCCGTCTAAACTGTGCATCTTTGGACTGTGGGAGGAAACCAGAGCACCTGGAGGAAACTCACACAGACACAGGGAGAATGTGTAAACTCCACATGGACAGCCACCTGAGGCTGGAATCAAACCCAGGTGGCTGTGCTTACCACTGAGCCACCATGCTCCCCCAACCACCATCACCTCCGTAACAGGAAAGAGTAGCTGTGAAGCATTGAGGAGGAGGCTATGTTATTAGATTTGCATGTAGTGAGACATCAGATACAAGTGACCAGGAACCAAGACAGAGGTAAAGTATTGCTTGTTTGCCAGTTTGTTGGGGGAAGAGGTGAATACTTCTGCACCGAAATCAATGAGGACACTGACTGTTGTCGAGTACAAGAGAACACCAGTAAGCAATACATCTAGATTTTGGATGCATTGCCTGACCTACCAAGCAACCTCCTGTCACTATTGAGTGTAGGGAGGAGTCTAACTCCAATTTAGCAAAGAGCATTAAATGGGACTTGTCTTCTATGGATGACAGTGGAGCAATGTTGAAGCAGAGTGATGGGATTACCTTTACGAAAGGCTGCTAACAGGATGAGAAGGGATAGCTTTCCATTGTCTAAACTATAAAGTATGTCATGTGAACTTGTTTAGATTGAACTCTGGATAGCATTTATTCATGGAAAGATCCTATGGGTATGCCAGTCTAAAATGCTACACACTGAGATAATCCAGGAAGTAGCCGGTGATATGCACAAGAATTGGACCTACATGTCCACATACGACAATAAAATTGCAGTCTTTTGAGTAAACCACTTGATCCTACCAGTGTTTGCATTTCTCTATGATCTAGTAAGTCTATTCTCGACTCATCTGTGTATATGCTCATTGATATTAGTCAACGACTGCAGTAACTTCTAATTCTGTTTAACATCACTTTGACATTTTATATTTCAGTGCTAAATGTGCCAGATTTAATCATATGTTCAGGCATTTTATTATTGTATTAGATTACCACACAAATGTGTTCCATTTTATTTTCGAGGTGAAATGTTAACTACAAAATTTCTTGACCACCAATATTGTCTAATTTTTATATGTATACATAATACAGACCTCTGCAAACCGATGCATTCTGAAAGCTTAACTTCATTTTCCATATGATCAAAGTAATTTTTTTTCCTGAAATCAATTTACAGAAAAAGGAGTTTTTCTCCCAAACTATCCCCTCCTTGCTCTCCCAGTGCGGACTGTAAGTATACTATTAAGGCAACACCTGCACGACATCGAATGAGTGCTGGCCACTTTTCCGCATGGGGTACAGAAGATAATGAAGTCCTATACTATATGCAGGTATGCTCTGCAAGGTAACGGAGTCAAAAAGTGATGGTTAACTCTCATAGGGGTGTAATCCTTGGCAGCTGATAATGCATTATCAAATTGCAAAAATGCCAAAACACCAAAGCAGGACAAAATACAGTTGCTTTGATTTTAAATCCAGAATCCTACCACAAAACTGTAATGACTTTTAATTGGCAGGAACTGGCAAGCTATTTAAATAGAATAGATACCACTACAGATCAAAGGTTGCATTATACCATGGGTAAAACTAATAACCTGACTCTCCAAACCTCCTCTGCTACCTACAGGATACAATTACACTCCTGACTTGAATACTCTTTTTCCTAGACAGGAACAGGTGCACCTGCAGGACTTTAGTCTTTGATAGTGTTGAACTCAAGAGTAAATTGACTGACATGTTATCAACATGCTTAATCATCCACTCCCTCATTGCAGCCAATGTCTAATAACCAAAAATGCATTGTACCAAGGCTTCAAGCCACCTTTTGTTAACACTTTCCAAATTAATAACATGGCACAATCAAGTAACAAAGATAGCTGGTGTATGGGCACGAAACCATATCCAACCCTTCAGTTCATATTGCAACTTCTTCATTGATGCTGAGACATAAGCATGGAGCTCTCTACCTCATGCTAGAATTGTGGGAGTGACTTTAACATGCGCATGGCACTAATTCTAAAAGAAAGATCGCCATCATCACTTTGAGGACAAATCGAGATACCTTTGCTGAGATGCTCCAGACTTGAACTTCCTTAACTCAAAAATCTCTGAATCTGTGACTATAAACTTGAAAATGCCAAATTGGTGCAGTTAGAAGTCTCTGGATAAGACCATAAGACATAGGAGTAGAAGTAAGGCCATTTGGCCCATCGAGTCCACTCCGCCGTTCAATCATGGCTGATGGACATTTTTACTCCACTTACCCGCATTCTCCCCGTAGCCCTTAATTCCTTGTGACAGCAAGAATTTATCAATCTCTGCCTTGAAGACATTTAGCGTCCCGGCCTCCACTGCACTCTGTGGCAATGAATTCCACAGGCCCACCATTCCCTGGCTGAAGAAATGTCTCTGCATTTCTGTTCTGAATTTACCCCCTCTAATTCTAAGGCTGTGTCCATGGGTCCTAGTCTCCTCGCCTAACGGAAACAATTTCCTAGCGTCC
>NC_057712.1:20389695-20411360 GCF_004010195.1 Chiloscyllium plagiosum | reverse complement strand
CTAGAATGCCCCAGTCCCTTCATCCAGATCATTTATATATAATGTGAACAGCTGCGGCCCCAACACTGAACCCTGCGGGACACCGCTTGTCACCGGCTGCCATTCCGAAATAGAACCTTTTATCCCAACTCTCTGCCTTCTGTCAGACAGCCAATCCTCAATCCATACCAGTAGCTCACCTCGAACACCATGGGCCATCACCTTGCTCAGCAGCCTCCCGTGTGGCACCTTATCAAAGGCCTTTTGGAAGTCTAGATAGACCACATCCACTGGGTTTCCCTGGATGAGTTGAGGATGCACCTCCTTTTCCCCCTACCCACCCCCAGGTTGGAGAATAAAGGCACTTCTTCAGTATTGTGATCCACAGCATGAGACTGTTATAAGAGGAACTTTGGTCTCATTTTACTGTTTCTAACCATTACAGTAATAGCTGAAGATTTATTCTGCAGGAAATGTTTCAATGAAAACCTGTTGTTCCTTTTTTAAGTATGAAAGTAGGTTGTTCATATAAAAATAAAAAGTACTTTTTAAAGGAATAAGAAATATGTTTTTTAAATGAGATGTGGGGTATGGCCAACTTTTGAGAGACAGTGAGGTTTGCAGATCAGAGTTGAGTGTGTTGCTGGAAAAGCACAGCAGGTCGGGCAGCATCTGAAGAGCAGAAAAATCTACGTTTCGGGTGGGAGCCCTTCATCAGGAATGAGGCTGGGAGCCTCAGGGGTGGACAGATAAATGGGAAGGGGTGGGGCTGGGGAGAAGGTAACTGAGAGTGCAATAGGTGGATGGAGGTGGAGGTAAAGGTGATGGGTCAGGGAGGAGGGTAGAGCGGATAGGTGGGAAGGAAGATTGACAGGTGGTACAGGTCATGAGGATGGTGCTGAGCTGGAAGGTTGGAATTGGGGTAAAGTGGGGGAGGGGATTTGAGGAAACTAGTGAAGTCCACATTGATGCCCTGGGTTGAAGGGTCCCAAGGCGGAAGATAAGCCGTTCTTCCTCCAGGTGTCGGATGGTGAGGGAATGATGATGGAGGCCCCAGTACCTGCATGTCCTCGGCAGAGCGGGAGGGGGAGTTGAAATGTTCGTCCACGGGGCAGTGAGGATGGTTGGTGCAGTGTCCTGCAGATGTACTCTAAAGTGCTCTGCAAGGAGGCGACCAGTCTCCACGGGTCCTAGTCTCCTCGCCTAACGGTGAAGTTGATGAACTGTTGGACCTCCATGTGGGAGCACGAGGTGACGCTGATGCAGTCATCAATGTAGTGGAGGAAGAGGTGGGGAATGGTGCCGGTGTAACTCCGGAAGATGGACTGTTCTACATAGCCGACAAAGGGACAGGCACAGCTGGGGCCCATGCAGGAGCCCCCCTTTCGTCTGGAGGAAGTGGGAGGATTGGAAGGAGAAATGATTGAGGGTGAGGACCATTTCAGCTAAACGAACAAGAGGGTCAGTGGAAGGTACTGGTGGGGATGTTGGGAGAGGAAGAAACTGAGGGTTTGGAGGCCCTGGTTATGGTGGATGGAGGTGTAGAGGGATTGGATATCCATGGGGAAGATGAGGCATTGGGGGCCAGGGAATGGAAATCTTGGAGGAGGTGGATGGTGTGCATGGTGTCTCAAACGTACGTGGGGAGTTGCTGGACGGGGTTACAGGTCAATATCAAGGTAGGTGGAGATGTATTCGGTGGGGCAGGAGCAAGCTGCGATGATAGGTTGGCCTGGTAGTCAGGCTTGTGGATCATGGGTAGGAGGTAGAAACAGGCAGTGCGGGGTTCCTGAACTGAGGTTGGGAGCTGTGGGTGGGAGATCCCCTGAGGTGATGAAGTTGTGTATGGTCTGGGAGATGACGGTTTGGTGATGGGGTGTGAGGTCATGGCCGAGGGGCCGGTACGAGGAGGTGTCTTTGAGTTGGCACCTGGCTTCAGCGGTGGAGAGGTCAGTGTGCCAAACTACCACTGCACCCATCTTGTCTGCTGGTTTGATGGTGAGGTTGGAGCAGAGGGAGTGTCGGGCTGTGTGTTGTGAGATCACATTCAAGATCAGTGTGTGTCAAACTCATTTACCTGGGACCGTAGAAGAATAAAAGTGAGGCCTTTACTGAGGACTAAATGTTCACCCTCAGTGACGGGGAGATCTGGGGGAATGGTAAAGACACAGCAGGAATGGAGGCTAGGCCCTGGAGTGGGGCTGGAGTTCGAGGTGGGGATGGAGACAGTGGCTTGAGGGGTGTGGTTTTGGGATCTGTAGTGGTGTCACCAAAGGAGGTGACACTTACAAAAGGGGTGGAAGTGGTGCTCTGGTTAAGTTAACAGGGGCAGAAGTGACGTCATGGACAGGGAGGACAACGTTACTGTTGGGTTCTCGGCTGTTGACGTCAGTGGCAGCAGAACTGATGTAACCGGTGGGACCTATCAGCGATGTGGAAGTGGCTGCTGTGGTGGCAACTACAGCGGCGGAGGTGATGTTCAAGGTAGGTATCATATCAGTAATAGTGAATCCAGCAGAGCCGGTGTATCCTGCGGTGTAGTCTTTTTTGGCAGTCACGAAGGTGGTTGGGTAGGTGGCGATCTCTGAGGTGGTGTGGGCGGCAGTGGCTGCAGGTCGTGTGGCAGCAACAGGGTTGGAAGTGATGTCATCGATCACCCCGGCAATCCAAAGCCACGTCCTCAAGCAGGCTCGCTACTACAGCCACATCTCCACCCTCCGTATCTGCCTACGGAACCGTCTGATTCCACATGGACTCCAGATCACGTTCAGACCAACCCAGTTTGGACCTGAACAGGATACCCAGTACACACTACAAATCCGAAACCTTCAACAACAATTTCTCTTTCCAGTTCCTCCGCTCCACGCTATCAGCAATGCACTGCCATCTACTCTACCTGTAATCAGTCCTGCCTCTGCTCAGAGCCTCACGATTCCAGACCTGCAGTGGACCTCTGCATTGCTACGTCCTCAGGAGGATACATGATCTCAACAAACTGCATTTGTCGACTGCATTGGACATAAAAGAACGTAAGCTAAACAAACTTTCATGTACTTCTCTCCATACACTGGCTTCCTCAATCTTATCAGAATGTTCTCCTGGTCTCTGGAACCGTCCAGACACCATTAGCCACGTGGCCGCTCCTTCCACGACCACCGGGGTGATCGATGACATCACTTCCGCCACCGCACGACCTGCAGCCACTGCTGACACACCACCTCAGAGATCGCCATCCACCCAACCACTTCTGTGATTGCAGAGAAGACTACCATTGCAGGATACACGGGTGCTGCTGGATTCACTATCACGGACGTGATACCTACCTTGAATGTCACTTCTGCCCCTGTAGTTGCCGCCGCAGCAGCAGACACTTCCGCCCCACTGGTAGGTCCCATCGGTGACGTCACTTTCGCTGCCAGTGACGTCACTTTTGCTGCCACTGACGTCAGCAGCCGAGAACCCAACATTAGCATTGCCCTCCCCGCCCATGATGTCACTTCCACTCCCATTAACTTAACCAAAAGCACCACTTCCACCCCCTTTGTAAGTGTCACCTCTTTTGGTGACACCACTACTGATCCCAAAACCACACCCACTCAAGCCACTGTCTCCACCCCTACCGCGAACTCCAGCCCCACTCCAGGTCCTAGCCCCCATTCCTGCTGTGTCTTCACCATTCCCCCAGATCTCCCCCTCACTGAGGACGAACATTTAGTCCTCAGTAAAGGCCTCACCTTTATCCCTCTACAGTTCCAGATTAATGAGTTTGACACATGCTGCGACCTTGAACGTTTCTTCCACTGTGTCCACCTCCATGCCTACTTTTACAACCAAGACACACACCCTCCTACTGAAGACCCCTTCTCCCACCTCCTACACACCCCATCCATCTGTACACCCCGTGCTGGCCTGCTACCTGCCCTTGACCTCTTCATTTCCAACTGTCGCCAAGACATCAACCGTCTCAACCTGTCCAACCGCCTCACCCACTCCAACCCCTCATCCTCACAACACACAGCCCTCCATTCCCTCTGCTCCAACGCCAACCTCACCACCAAACCAGCAGACAAGGGGGGTGCAGTGGTAGCTTGATGCACTGACCTATCCACCGCTGAAGCCAGGTGCCAACTCAAAGACACCTCCTCCTACTGCCCCCTCGGCCATGACCTCACACCCCATCACCAAACCATCATCTCCCAGACCATACACAACTTCACCTCCGGGGATCTCCCACCCACAGCTTCCAACCTCAGTTCGGGAACCCCGCACCGCCTGTTTCTACCTCCTACCCAAGATCCACAATCCTGACAACCCGGCCAACCTATCATTTCCCCTTGCTCCTGCCCTACCGAACTCATCTCCACCTACCTCGATACTGTCCCATTTCCCACCTCCCCGGTCCAGCAACTCCCCACATACATTTGAGACACCACGCACACCCTCCACCTCCTCCAAGACTCCAGTTTCCCCAGCCCCCAATGCCTCATCTTCACCATGGACATCCAATCCCTCTACATCTCCATCCGCCAAGACCAGGGCCTCCAAACTCTCCATTTCTTCCTCTCCTGACATCCCCACCAGTACCCTTCCACTGACCCTCTTATTTGTTTGGCTGAACTGGTCTTTACTCTCAACCATTTCTCCTTCAAATCCTCCCACTTCCTCCAGACGAACGGGGTAGCAATGGGCACTCAGCTATACCTGTCTCTTTGTTGACTACGTAGAACAGTCCATCTTCTGGAGTTACAGTGGAACCACTCCCCACCTCTTTCTCCTCTGTTGATGACTGCATCAGCGCCACCTTGTGCTCCCACGAGGAGGTCAAACAGTTCATCAACTTCACCAACACATTCCACCATGACCTTAAATTCACCTGGACCATCTCAGACACCTCCCTCCCCTCCCAGGAGGACCAGTTCCACCACAGAACACACCAGATGGCCTCCTTTAAAGACCGAAACTTCCCCTGCCACATGGTTGAAGATGCCCTCCAATGTATCTTATCCACGTCCTGCACCTCCGCTCTCGAACCTCACCTCACCAACCATGATAAGGAAAGAACCCCCCTGGTCCTCACCTTCCACTCCACCAGCCTCCGCATAAACCACATCATCCGCTGACATTTTTCCCACCTACAAACGGACCCCACCACCAGGGGTATATTTCCCTCCCCACCCCTTTCCATTTTCTGCAAAGACCATTCCCTCTGCAACTACCTGCTTAGGTCCACATCCCATTTCAAGCCACCCTGCCCTCCTGGCACCTTCCGCTGCAACCGCAGGAATTGCAAAACCTGCGCCCACAACTTCCCCCTTACTTCTGTCCAAGGCCCCAAAGGAGCCTTCCACATCCATGTCATTTACTGTATCCATCGCTCCCGATGCGGTCTCCTGTACACTGGGGAGACTGGACGCCTCCTCGCAGAGCACTTTAGAGAACATCTCCAGGACACCCGCACCAACCAACCCCACTGCCCCATGGCTGAAGTTTTCAACTCTCCTCCCACTCTGCCAAGGACGTGCATGCCCTGGGTCTCCTCTATTGACACTCCCTCACCACCCGGCACCTGGAGGAAGTATGCCTTATCTTCTGCCTCAGGACCCTTCAACCCCAGGTCATCAATGTGGACTTCACCAGTTTCCTCATTTCCCCTCCCCCCCACCTTACCTCAGTTCCAACCTTCCAGCTCAGCACCATCCTCCTGACCTGTCCTACTTGTCAATCTTCCTTCCCACCTATCCGCTCCACCCTTCCCTCTGACCTATCACCTTTACCCCCTCCGCCATCCACGTATTGCACTCTCAGTTACATTCTCTCCAGCCTCGCCCACTTCCCATTTATCTCTCCACCCCCAAGGCTCCCAGCCTCATTCCTGATAAAGGGCTCTGGCCTGAAACATCGATCTTCCTGCTCCTTGGGTCATGCCTGACCTGCTACGCTTTTCCAGCAACACACACTCAACTATGGCCAACATTTGTTTAAGGGCCAAGAAATCTGTCTTGAGGATGTTGTGGTCTAGTGCTTGTTTCCCTCCTTCTAGACCAGGGGTCCGGATTCCAGTCTGAACTGCTCAAGAGGTGCACTGTAACGTGTCTGAACAGGTTGACTAAAATTACTTAACTGGAGGAACCCCTGTAGCAATGTCCTTGGAGTGGGATAATTGATTTCCTATAACCACAACTGTCTCTCTTTTGTAGTAGGTTTGACTCCAAGAAATGGAGAGCTTTCCCATTGCTTTTTATTTCTCTCCCAGACCCCTCTTATGCCCAACTCTGTGAAGTGCTGCCTTGATGTCAAGAGCCGTCTACCTCACCTGGGCTCTGGACAGTCCAAAACTTTTTGCCAATTGGACCAAGGCTGAGCTGAAGTTAGGAGCTGAGCAGCCTTGGCAGAACCTGAGCTAATCATCAGTGTTACATTCAAGCAGTGTAAAGTTTGTTTGATAGCACAGTCAAGAACTTACATAACGCTAATCAAGAGTAGACTGATCAGCTGATAATTGGCTGAATTGTATTTGTCTTTTTTTGTGAATGGTACATACCTGGACAATTTTTCCACATTGTTCAGCAGATTCCTGTTGTAGCTATATCTAAACAGCTTGACTAGGAACGGTATGAGTACAAACCTTTAATATTTTGTCAGGATCTATAAGCTTTGAAATATCCATGGCCTTCAGCTGGTTTTGACATCTTGTGGAATTAATCAAATTGGCTGAAGACTGGCTTTGTAATGCTGGGGACCTCCAGAGGATACTAACACGATCGTCCACTTGGCATATCTGGCTGAAGATTGCTGAATAAATAATTCATTTATAGAAATGAGCAGAATGGTGTTGCTAAATTGCTTTTAAAATTAATGTATTTGTTTTATCAACAACTCTGCCATAATTTTGAAACTTCCAATTTTACTGGAATTTCAAGTTAAGCATTCACATTGAGGGAAATGATCAATTGAGAGAAATGTTCCTGTCAGAAAATATTGGTCAGATGGGAAGGGCATAACTGGGAGTTTCCACAATGTGCTAAAGATGGACCTTGAGAGCTGAAGTAACCTGAACTGATCGGTAGAAGTCTTGTCTTCCACTTTGTATTCTTTCCTCCCTTAAACAGAAAGACACTGGCAGTGATCCCCAGTCTGAGGACCCTGCAGCTGCTCTGACATCTCACCAAGAAGGTAAGGTCTATTAAATGACTGTATGAAAAGTCCAGAGTAGTTATTTTTTTTTCTTGTCCCCCGTTTTCTTTTTTCTGAAATCTCCTGTTTATTAATTTTTTCTTTTTTTTTTATAATTTAACCCCCACACTACCACCTAAGTGCGGTAGTGCTTATTTTTTCCCCAGCACCCATGGTGTGTGTGTGCAGGTGTGAGACACAGTGAAAGACACAAAGTGCACGCATCTTTATTCAAATTCCACCACCAGGAAGATAGGAAAACACCCGGGTGGCCAGTGACAAACACTGCCCTTCACATCAAAGGACAGTGCTGTGTGATCCAAAACAGTGAAGGGGAGGGTAGGGACTAAATCAAAATAGAGTTGGAGGGAGAAATAATGCACTCCACTCCCTGCGGCGCCCACCTCTCCCTGAACAACTCCATGGTGTTGGTCGACACCGCGTGCTCCTTCTCCAAGGACACCCAGGCTCTAGCGTCCAGAGTAGTTATTCACTACATACTGTTCCTTAAACTAAAAATACATGTAAAGGCAATCTGGAATGTTCATTTAGCATCCTCACGCGTTATTATGTAATCACAGTACATCATTATAACTTTTAACTTTAAAACTGGGAGTGAACCTGCAGCATTAGTCACACTTCTTATAAAGTAGAGTGGATTTTTTTGTAAAGGCATTGCTACCATTGGGGATTTCATGGGTAGATTTGATACCAAAAGTCATTCTTATTACTACTAGTCTGTGCTATTGACACCATGTGGTAAAGAATACTCATGCAGTATCTTCGGCTCAATTTTGGTGAACTCGTAAAACACTTAATAGCTAGTTACAATATATCTGCAATGCATAATCCTGCATGAAAGTACAGATTGATTTGTTCTTGGTGTTAATAGCATATAGCTAATCATTGAATCACCGAAAGGGCCTGTGGAGAAAGGAAACCCTTAGTTCCTCTCAAATAGGGTCTTCTATATCTTGATATGTGGAGCATATCTTGTGATGTCAGTTAACCCTTTTTAGATCCTAACTGGTACAATCATACCATGGATCAATAGCTTCATTAAATCAGTCTGCAACTGTACTAATTAAATTACCTATTAAAAGATGTTTCTTAACAAGATGTTTTAATCAGTTACTTGTGAAAGAGATAAGGAGCATAATGAAAATATTGATTAGATTCCCTACAGTGTGGAAACAGGCCCTTCAGCCCAACCAGTCCACACCGACCCTCCGAAGAGTAACCCACCCAGACCCATTTCCCTTTGACTAATGCACATCTTTGGACTGTGGGAGGAAACCAGAGCACCCAGAGGAAACCCACGCAGACACAGGGAGAAAGTGCAGACAGCTGCCTGAGGCTGGAATTGAACCTGAGACCCTGTTGCTGTGAGGCAGCAGTGCTAACCACTGAGCCACTGTGCTTGTTGTTTGATCCAGTATACGGGTCAAGCTAAAACTTGTGTAATCTATCAGATCATTCTTCTTCTTCCCAAATTTCCAGAGGGGTTTATTCATTTGGTCGCTGGTCAAAAAAATGTTTGTGATATCTCTGGCTTTCTTTTCTTGTGATTTATTTTTCAAGTCTGAAACACTTTGTTGAAAATATTTTTAACATCCCCAATAAGTCATGTATTCAACCAATTGATTTTTATAACTGTAGGTATCTTGGTACTCCACCATGAAGAGGCAGGATACTTTTATTCACAGAACTGAGTTGGGCTGCTAATTTATTTGGTAGCCTGATTTAACATTCAGTGCTGTGAGTTTATCAGTGGTCAAGAAACTTTGCGTTCCCCTTCTAACTCCATTTTGACTTAACCCCCTCCCTTTCTCCCTATCTCTCCCTCACCTCTTGTATTTTGTGTTTCCCTTATATGTAAAACCTGATAAGTTATTCAACTGGAAACACAAGTGATCTACAGGTGGTGTTTAATTGATTTGGGGGGGGGGGTGGCGAATCACATGTGATCTGGTAATGGGGACAATAACTATTTGATTTTGTGTAACAACATTTCTGGATAAGAAAGGAAAGAAACTCTGCTTTGGAAAAGGAGGAGGGAGCTGTGATTGTAGTAGGTAAACAGTTTCTAACGTTCCTTGTGGGGCAAGAGCAGCAGAAATGCCACTATTGATTCCTTAAGAAAGGCCTTAATCTTCCCACTAACTGTGACCATTCCATCCCTGGTGACAATCAGTGTCTCTTCTGCTTCCCTAGACCTCTCCCATCTTGGTTGATCCAGCTAACTACATTACCCTCCATAGCCTAGACTCTGACCATACCATCCATTCCCATTTACAGAGCTTTTGATCTCTTTCTGCCTTCTGTTTTGTCAGAAAGAATTTCCTAGGCTATGGACTGATAGTGTTCCACTGACTTTGAGTGTCTCAGTTGGGGAGGGGGTGGATGTGGGGAAAAGGTATGTATTAGTAGCCATGTTAAAACAAGCTAACATCTAGGATTAAGCATTATTTCTAGCTTTGCAAGGAGGATGTTGTCAAATGTTTCTCTTGTTCCTTTTTAGCACCCAGATCGCCTCAAAGCTCCCAGAATTCTGGTGACAACTGTGCAAATGAAAAGAACAGATTTACTATCTCCCCATTTAGAGCAATCCAGACCAAGAATAAACAGAAACACTTTGCAACCTGGATGAGATCTAACTCAACAACAAACCCAAAAACATTATTTTATACCCAGTTTGATGAAAGGCTGGTCAACACTTGTAAAACATCTATACCCAAAGACTCTGATATAATTGAAGAAGGAATCTCTCCCACTTCAGAGATGTGGATTTGTGATACTTGTTCATTTACAAATAAAGGTCCATCTGTGAAATGTAGGGTCTGTGACGTACTGAAATATGGAATAATAACACAAAACTGTGAAAGGACCCTGTCAAACGGTAATTATTGTTACCAAGAATTTTCTGTCCTGTAATGACAAATAGATTAAGATAAGTAAGTTAATAGATGTACTTTTGTAATTGAATGTTGCTAATTTAACAGCCTTACAGTAAACCTTATGACACTTTTGAGGTGAATCCATAAGTTGGCTAAACAAGTAGAACTGTGTCAACAGGGCAAGGTGTCAATAGTGGTGTCAAAGGTGATTCATCGTTGAGGCTCTTCCAGCTTACAATGTATGTCAGGGATTTGACGGGAAGAATAAAAGCTCTGATTAAGTTTGAGATTTGATTTTGAAGGGATTTCAAATCGGAGAATGAGCCTAAATGCACAAGGCTGGGCAGGTGGACTGATGTATGGCAAATTAGTTAATAATTACAAAGTTCTGAAACTAGTAAAGAGCAATAAATAGTGGGAATCAACTATCAATCAGTTTTCAGACTATAGGCCAAAGCAGATGAGAGAAAGATTTGGAAGGAGGTATTGATGGATAATTGACAGCTGCAATGAAGAAATCTAACTCGGTCTTGGGACATATGGTGAAGAATACATAACAAATCCCAGGAGGTGGTAATCGAGGTGTCATGCACTTGTCATGACCAAACATGGAGTATTGTCAACAGAGTTATTTCACCACTGTACCACAAGAAAGGTATCCAAAAGTTGCCTTTGCCTCCAATCAAACTAATGCCTGCCGTACGTTATAGGAGCTTTGAAAATTAGTTGAAGAACCTAGGATTTTTTTTTTTCCTTTTTTTTAATTTGTTCATGATGCGAGCGTCACTGGCTGGCCAGCATTTATTGATTATATTAAATTACTTACAGTGTGGAAACAGGCCCTTTGACCCAACAAGTCCACACCGACCCACCGAAGTGCAACCCACCCATTTATCCCTTTACCTAACACTACGGGCAATTTAGTATGGCCAATTCACCTGACTTGCACATCTTTGGACTGTGGGAGGAAACCGGAGCACCCAGAGAAAACCCACGCAGACACGGGGAGAATGTGCAACTCCACACAGACAGTCGCCTGAGTCGGGAATTGAACCCGGGTCTCTGGCGCTGTGACGCAGCAGTGCTAGCCACTGTGCCGCCCATCCATAGTTGCCCTTGAGAAGATGGTGGTGAATTGCCACCTTGAACTGCTGCAGTGCACTTGCTGTAGGTAGACCCACAATGTTGTTAGGGAGCGAATTCCGCTATTTTGACTCAGTAACTGACAATGATGGAATGGTGATACATTTCCAAGTCAGGATGGGGAGTAGCTGGAGGGGAACTTGAAGGTGGTGGTGTTCCCGTATATCTGCTGCCCTTGACCTTCTAGATGGAAGTGGTCGTGGAAGGTGCTGTCTTTGGATCTTTGAATTTCTGCGGTGCATTTTGTAGATAGTACACACTGCTGCTACTGAGCATTGGTTATGGAGGAAGTGGGAAATATTCCATCAAACTCCTGACTTGTGCCCTGTAGATGATGGATAGGCTTTCAGGAGTCAGGAGGTGAGTTACTCACCATGGTATTCCTAGCCTCTGACCTGTTCTTGTAGCCACTGCATTTATGTGTTGAGTCCTATTGAGTTTCTGATCAATGATAAACTCCCAGGATGTTGATAGTGGGTGATTCAGTGATGATAACACCATTGAATGCAAGGTGCAGTGGTTAGATTATCACTTACTGATGATGGTCATAGCTTGGCATTTGTGTTGCATGAATGTTATTTGCCACTTGTCAGCCCAAGCCTAGATATTGTCCAGACCTTGTTGTATATGAACAAAGACTGCTTCAATGTCTGAGGAGTTGCATATGGTGCTGAACATAATGCAATCATCGGCAAACATCCCCACTTACAACAAAGGGAAGGTCACTGATGAAGTAGCTGAAGATGGCTGGGCTAGGACAGTTACCTGTGGAGCTCCAGTATAGATGGTTTAGAGCTGAGATGACTGACCTCCAACAGCCACAACCATCTTCCTATGTGTCAGGTGTGACTCTAACCGCTGGAGAGTTTTCACCCTGATACCCATTGGTATCGGTTTTGCTAGGGCTCCTTGATTCCACACTTAGCTGAATGCAGCCTTGATGTCAAGGGCTAGCACCCTCACCTCACCTCTGGAATTCAGTTCTTTTTATCCATGTTTGAACCAAGGCTGCAATGAGGTCAGGAGCTGGGTGGCCCTGGCAGAACCCAAACTAGGCATCACTGAGTAGGATATTGCTGAGCAGGTGCTGCTTGGTAGCACTGTTGATGACACCTTCCATCACTTTACTGATGATTGAGAGGAGACTGATTGGGCCGAACTTGACCAGGTTGGATTTGTCCTGCACTTCATATATAGGAAATATCTGGGCAATTTTCCACATTGTTGGGTAGATACCAATGTTGTAACAGTACTGGAACACTTTGGCTAGGGGAGCGACAAGTTCCAGAGCACAAGTCTCCCGTACTATTGCTGGAATGTTGGCAGGGCCTGTAGCCTTTGCAGTAAGCAGTGCCTCAATCATTCCTTGATTAATTGGAGTGAATTTAATTGGCTGAAGACTGGTATCTGTAATGCTGGGGACCACTGGAGGAGGCCAAGATGGATCATCTATTTGGCACTTCTAGCTGAAGGTTGCTGCAAAAGCTTCAGCCTTATCTTTGGATAGGGGTATCTATGGTGCCACCTCCTCCAGTGAGTTGTTTAATTATCCAGAACCATTCACAACTGAATGTGGCAGGACTTAAGGGCTTAGGTCAGATCTGTTGGTTATGGGGTCATTTAGCTCTGTCTATCACTTGCTGCTTGTGCAATCTGTTTGGCTTCACCAGGTTGACACCTAATTTCAGTTTTGCAGGGTGCTGCTCCTGACTTGCTGTCCTTCACTCTACATTGGACCAGGGTGACCACCTGGTGGTGATGGTAATGGTCATGAGGTTTCAGATTATGCTGGAGCACAATTCTGATGCTGTTGATGGCCCACAGCGCCATATAGATGCACAGTCTTGAGTTGCAAGATCTGTTCAAAGTCTGTTCCATTTTACCACAGTGTCACACAACACGGTGTATGTTATTCTCAATGTGAAGGCGGGATCTCGTCTCCACAAGGACTGTGTGGTGGTCACTCTTACTGATACTGTCATGGACAGATGCATCTGTAGCCGGCAGATTGTTAAGGATGAGGTCAAGTAAGTTTTTCCCTCTTGTTGGTTCCCTCACCACCTGCTGCAGACCCAGTCTAGCAGCTATGTCCTTTAGGACCCAACCAGCTCAATCATCAGTACTGCTGCTGAGCCACTCTTGGTGATGGACATTGGAATACCCCACCCAGCATACATTTTGTGCTCTTGCCATCCTCAGTGCTTCCTCTAAGTGTTGCTCACCATGGAGGAGTAGCAATTCATCAGCTGAGGGAGGACAGTACGTAGTAATCAGCAGGAGGTTTCCTTGCCCATGTTTAACCTAAAGCCATGAGACTTCACTGGGTATGCAGTCAATCTTGAGGACTCCCTGAGCAACTCTGTCCTACTGTATTCCACTGCCGCCACCTCTGCTGAGTCTGTCCTGTTGATGGGCCAAGACACATCCAGGGGTAGTGTTGGTGGTGTCTGGGGCATTGTCTGTCAGGTATGACTACTTCCAGTTGTTGTCTGACTAGCCTGTGAGACAGCTCTCCCAACCTTGGCACTAGCCCCCATATATTAGTGAGGAGGACTGTGCGGGCTCAGCAGGGCTGTTTCTGCTATTGTCTTTCCTGTTGCCTAGGTCGATGCCAGTTGATCAGTCCGGTTTCATTTCTTGGAAATATTGTAGTAGTTGGTACAACTGAACGGCTTGCTAGTGCATTTTTAGAAGGTAATTGAGAGTGAACTCCATTTCTGTGGGCCTGGAGTAACCTGTAGGCCAGACCAGGTAAGGATGGCAGATTTCCTTCCCTGAAGCACATTAGGGAGCTAGATGAGGCTTTCCCCCAATAATCAACAATGGTTTCATAGTCATCAGTAGATTCTTAATACCAGGAGTTTAAATAGAATTCAAATTCCAACATCATCTGTGGCGGGATTCAAACTCGGGTCCCCAGAACATTATCTGGGTCTCTGGGTTAATAGTCTAGCGATAATACCACTAGGCCATTGCCTTCCCTTGAGGAGTGAAACCTTTACACATGTATTCAAGATTCTTAAGGACATGGATAAATTGAAATCCAGTATTATGGTCAAGGTTTCCACAGTTCCTGAAATTTGCACATGTGGATTCAAACTTAGGATGCATGGATGGTTTAAATTTTAACTAGATATGGAAGGCAAATTGAAATGTAAGAGTGATATGCTTATATTTATCATGCTGATCAATAAAAGTAATTGTCACATTTAATGTTTGGATCAAAATTTAGTGTTCAAGTGATATATCTGAACCAGGAGCACCAAACAATAGAAATAAGTGAGAAATGGCTGGGTGTACTAGAATTATCTCCATCGCTGAAATATTTGTTTGGTATTTCCGAACAATGTGTAACTTTGACACCTTATTTTATCATCTTTTGTGTAGACTAATGGCAAAATTCATACACTTAATCTAAAATTTAGAATGGTTTACAGTATCACTTCAGGTATCACTTAGAGCCACATGGATGCTTTTACCCCTCGTATTATTGCTGTGCATAACATTCATGGATCTAGTTTTCTCATGCAGTTGTCACATTCTGTTCCTTGGTGTAAGGGTGGATTGTCACTGCTGCATTTAGGGGTGAGCTTTGAAAAGTGTGCTGGCTGCTGCAATATAATTAGAGGAGACAATATGGTGCATAATATTTAGAGAGAACTTTCATTTTGCCTTCGAGCACACAAAATAATTTCATGTCTCTTTTAATATTCCTGTAATGCCAAAATGTGCTACACAGTTAAATAAAATGGCATTACAAGGGATATGTCTGTTTCTTTATGGAAACATTGCGGCAAAATTGCCAATTAAGATGGTAGATTCTTGTTCTCCCTAAATAAAGTACCCTTTCTCACAGAAGGGGGTAAAATTGGAAGTATGTAATGGAGTTAAAAATTCCTTTGTGTGATTTGGGTATCCTTGACCTGGCTGGAAATCATTGTCCATCTACGTTGTTCTTGAAGGTAATGGGGAGCTGTATCTTGAACTTCTCCACGCTGTATTGAAAGTACTTCCACACATTTGAAACAGCAATTGACCATGATTTCATTGAAATTTTTAAAAAGTGTCTGAAAGAGTGGGAAGATAGAACTGCAGCAGCCAGAGCATATTTCTATCCAGGGAGAGGAAGGGGAGAGTCACTGAATCATTAAAGAAAATGGCAGACAGCCACTTAACTAGCACATTTCAATAAAGAAGTCACTGACGTAGAATATTGTGAGAAAAAGAAGTAAAGACAGAGGCATAAATAGAGGTCAGCTTCGGAAATTCAACCACGAGAGATCACGGGATCTAGTTGGGATGAGGACATGTTGGAAGTTAGATGTTGGTATAGAAAGCTAAACAAGTGGCTGAAATGCTAATATGATAGTCCATTACCAATGTGAAGTTATCTGGAAACTATAATCACTTTCTAAGAGAACCTACCAAATAATTTACTTACAGAAATGAGCACCAACACATGTAGGATGATGAAGGACACAATAGCAACCCCTCAGGGTACCACAGTAGGTGGTATGTTTACATCTATGCCCACCAAAACTGGATCAGCTGATAATACACGATCTCGTCCCAAACCAAGACCAGTGGGTATCCTCATGGGAAAGTGGGCACGAAGGAAATATCTCAAAAGGGAAGGTGACTGTATGGATCCAGGTGTGTGAAATTTATTTTCTTTACTGTTTGTCAATTGATGACTAATAGTCAATTGTTTGTTTCTTTGTAAGAGTTGTCTATCAAATAGGAAATCAGCAGTTCCCCTTAAACTGCAGAGTCAAAAAGTGTGGAGCTGGAAAAGCACAGTTGGTCAGGCAGCATCCGAGGACCAAGAGAGTCGATGTTTCATGCATAAGCTCTTCATCAGGAATTTGGGGGTCCCCCAAGGGCATGGGGCTGTGGGCAAGGTAACTGGGACTGCGATAATTAGATGAAGGTAGGGGTGATGGTGATCGGTCAGAGCGGAGGGTGGAGCGGATAGGTGGGAAGGAAGATGGACAGTTCAAGATGGTGGTGCCGCGTTGGAGGGTTGGATCTGGGATAAGGTGGGGGGAGGGGAGATGAGAAAACTGGTGAAATTGACATTGATCCCTTGGGGTTGGAGTATTTTGGTAGCTGCTGGACTGTGCTGACACCCTGCCAACTCTCTCAAGGAACAGCTTTGACAGCCATGGGCGTATAAGCCTGAGCCCACAAGGCAGAGTTTACAAAGAAGCAACTAAATCTAGTGGAGACTGAAAAGCTTCCAGTTAAATTTGGATCTATTATTTGATTAACACAAGCTTAGTCAAAGTAATGCAGACACCAACCACACAGGATCAATGTCAATTTCACCAGTTTCCTCCTCTCTCTTCCCCCGAACTTATCCCAGATTCAACCCCCCACCCATTCACCTCTCAGCCCCCTTGGAACCCTCACATTTCTGATGAAGAGCTTATGCTTGAAAAGTTGACTCTCCTGCTCCTCGGATGCTGCCTGACCGGCTGTGCTCTTCCAGCACCACATTTTTTGATTCTGATTTCCAGCATCTGCAGTCCTCACTTTCTCCCTTAAAGTACAGGTGCACTGAAGAAAGTGAGAAGAGATGCTATGGTAACAGTTAAAAAGAATCTTTCCAGGATAGCCATATTCATTTGTTTCAGAGTTGTGACTGTTATGTTGGCTTAAAATCTGTGACAATGACATTCAGCTCCATAGCCTGAAGGTTTCAATATTATGATTGCTTTTTGTGGGTGGCACGGTGGTTAGCACTGCTGCCTCACAGCGCCAGAGACCTGGGTTCAATTCCCGCCTCAGGCAACTGACTGTGTGGAGTTTGCGCATTCTCCCCGTGTCTGCATGGGTTTCCTCCAGCTGCTCCAGTTTCCTCCCACAGTCCAAAAATGTGCAGGTTAGGTGAATTGGCCATGCTAAATTGCCCATAGTGTTCGGTATAGGGGAATGGGTCTGGGTGGGTTGCGCTTCGGAGGGTTGGTGTGGACTTGTTGGGCCGAAGAGCCTGTTTCCACACTGTAAGTAATCTAATCTTAAAAACAAAACATAGTGCCATTGATTTTGGGTCCTGGCATAACCCTCATCAACTGTTACCTTTACTGAGCTTTAAAAGCATGCACCAGAAATATGCAGAGTAGGCAGATCATAATGTCAGTTAGTGTGTAACAGTGATTTGATGCTAACATCGCTACTTTGAACCACATTGCACTAGCTTGCACCCTTTTAACCAGACGCAGCTGGGCACTTAGCTAAAATGACCCCCAAACTACTAAATCAGCACTATGTATATTTGATCAAACTTTTATATTTTACTCATTCTGCTTATGTTTTCTGGGTGTTCAGAGGAATTGATTACAGTCTGCAGGGAGTGCTACTGATATGCAAGGGGCATGTGAACAAAACTTGCTCTAAGTCATGTGTTTCATAGCTACAGCCCACCTCGGGCTACAGTATGAAGGGAGATGTTGTAAAGGCAGCAAAGAGGATCAGGTGTGTTCACAGGGAGGAGGAGAAGGAGTACTTTTACCTCCGCCACAACCATAAGCTGTGTGTGCTCCACAAGGTTTACAAAAGGAGGTGTTCAAAGAAGTCTGCCACTTGGTAACAAAGCAACCTCAGAGCTGAGCAGGTCAAGTCAAACCAGTGGCAGCCAACTTTAAGTGGTGCTATCCTTGCAAAAACTTGAATAAACCTTGCAGAAGTAGTTTGATGTGCACTACTGTTGTTCTACCTAGCAGACGAAAGTTTGCTTGTCGTCTTCATTACTTTGAAGAGGCTTGTGTTAATCAAATAATTAATTCAAATTTAACTGGAAGCTTTACAGTCTCCACTTGATTTAGCTGCTTCGTTGCAAACTCTACCTTTCAGGCTCAGGCTTGTACACCCATGGCTGTGGAAGCTAGAGCTTGAGAGAGTTGGCAGGGTGTCAGCGCAGTCCAGCAGCTACCAAAATTACTGAAGCACTGTCCTGAGGAATAGCACCAGATCATAAACCTGATCTTTCTCAGGATGGCAGTATTTGTGCTTCCCAGTATGCCGTTCTTCGGTAGCTTGTCAGCCACCACCTTAAACTCTCCATGCCAAGATGGAGAAGCCTGATTCTAGAGCTGTTTGAGCACATCCTTCAAGGCCATCTACAGTCGCCTCTCACTAGATGTCAGCAGCTCCTGTTACAGCTACCTGCTTTGGAGCATAAGAAAGGCAAAGGCTCAGTTAGGAACAACAATCAATATCCATTGACCAAAATCTGAATTTGGGCCAGCTATTTTGATACAATAGCAGGTCAAGGGCTAGGACTTCTGTGACACCATGAGGCCTGCCCACATGGCTACAGAGGAGAGAGAGGGATGTTATAAAGGCAACAATTAAGAAGACAAGATGCTCACATAAGGAGTAGGAAAAGAGCTTCTAGCAGATGCTATGCACAAAGGGGACACTTCTTTTACCTCCACCCTAGCCATAAGTTGCATGTGCTTCATGAGATTTACAAGGGAGTTTCCCAAAGGACACTACCTCTTGGTTCTAGAAAGGCAACTTTGGAGCAGGCCAAGGCGGAGTCAAGATATGAAATATAATGAAAAACTCCCCACTTATCTGGGTGCACCTAACATTTGTACAATCAATCAGGCATTAATCCATAAGTTACAGACAATCTCTTTGTTGCACTTCAAGCAGCTTATTGGTGTGCTCAGCTGTGCAGGTTTGAGGAAGTGTCAACTAAATGGATCACAGAATTCCAAAATTTTCATGCTTGCATCATAGTTGCATACTGACTAACACTGCAATCTGCTTACCCTGCACTCTGTAAGTGGGTGATAACTGATGGTTAACCACTTGATACATGACAGATGTCGTCATGTTAATGCCAGACATGTGTACACATGCCTTAGGCATCGTTTGGGAATGTTAACAGTATGATATGCCTGAAAAGTATACACTAAACCCAATGTCACCCTCAAATATGTTTAAATAAATTGATACATGTGAATTAGATTAACTAATGGCCTAATGAGTGTCTATCATATTGGCATTATCCATAGTATAATTTGAAAAAAGCATAATTTCTTCTTAATCTAATTGAGTTTTCTTTTGGTAATTTCATTCCAGAATTTACTTGTCCAACTCCTAAAACCTACATTAAACCTGAGGTAGTTAAGGCTATTCGGTCATTTTTACAACAGCCAATCTATTATGACTGGGTAAGTTCAGGGAATTAACATTGCAATTTCCCAGTTGTACTATTGTCAACAGCATATCTGTTTTCAGAGTAATTTTATCTAGTTATGTAGTACATACTTTCGAATATTCAGTTACCTAGTTGACTTTGGATACACCACAAGAAACAAATCTTATGAGATTAGGAAACCTGGTTTTTAAAAAAATCTGTAATTATTCATGTTCCATGATTAGATGTCAGTAACGTATTCAGTAAATAGTGAATAATCCTTGAAAAGAAGGCTGGAGGAGCCCTAGATGCTGCCTGACCTGCTGTGCTGTTCCAGCAATAAAGTTTCAGCTTTGAAAAGAAGGCTACCAACCTCCAGCTAATATTACTGCAAGAACTGTTCAACTTTAATTATAACAGTGCTTGTCAACTAAAAAGAGTGTAAACAGATTAGCTTCGGAATCTTTGTGTAACAAGGATAGGTGATTAGAATATGCAACAGGATTTGCAAGTTATCATAGTCTCTACATAACGTTAGGGCTGAGACTGTAAAAATCATCACTCACTCTGAAATCAAGGGCCTTGTTACTACAAACCTGAAGCAGTTGTTACGACATGGGGTAGACCCCCCCACCCCCCCATTAAATTTAAACTAGCAATACAGAAAAGATAAATCCCATGCAGTAATCCATGAAAATTCAAGAGGCCAAGAACTATTTAAAGTAAAACTTAGCAATTTTTAAAAAAGTCTAACAGAGAATAATTAATTAACAACTATTTACAACTCCTTTCTCTAACCTATTACCTTCCCCCCTACAATACTAGTCTGATAAAATGCCTGATTAAGGTTTATTGAAAAATTCAAGTTTCAAAACCAGCCAGTAGTCAAATCTTCTCTTTATATGTTCCTCTATAGATTATCTTTCCAGGTCAGTGTTGATGTCTTTTCCTGTGCAAACTCCTTCTCTCGACAGTTACCTCTCAGCGTTTTGACTAGCAGCGTACATCTGTTGTTCTTTTGGCAGTTCTCCTCCAACTGTTCAATTTTCCCTGGTTTTATATCCCAAAGCATTGGATAGTTTCATTGGTGTTAATATAGTCAAAATACCAAATTCAAACTTGATCGAAGTTTGGTATATTTTGGCATAATTTAAATTGATTTGCCAAATTTGAATTTGTTTTGTTGTCTCCAGGCAACTGAGCTAATCTAGCTGTTGAACCGTTACACTGTTACCTTGTTCAGGACTATCTGTGCCTCTCTAACTCCTTGCTAGCTTTTAATGCTCTTAAAGATACAGTACTTCATAACACAGTCCCCAGTGCAGATCTTCAAACTGCATTTGATAATGACCGAGGTAGTCACAATTAGAGATCTTCCTTAATAAATACTAGGCGGGATCTAAATCCCTCCACCAGCATTGCATTTGTGGAGTGCATTCTTCAAATATTAATTTCCAAAAATGTTAATGTTAGCCATTGTTCAACTACTTGGCCCAGCTTTTCCTACCAAAGTAGCTTTGAGGCTCATGCATATTTATCAGCAAGGTGATGCCAGAATTTAATACAAAGGCAGCTGTGTGCCTGAAAGCCTATCATAAAATTATTGACCAAGTTACACTTTCCTGGCCAACGCTACTCAAAAACATTACTTGGTTGTCTGCATCACAATTTGAAATGCTTAATTCAATGGAACTGCTATACTTACATTGTAAAAAAAACTAAACTGTCACACAAAGTTACCTCTTTTCCACCCCATCCAAACAGCTTTTTAGCAATGCGACAAGTGTTGATTACTGTCAAACAATTAATTTGTCTCTGAAAGTTAACTTCTGCAAATCGGCGTTATTCCTCCAGGTTTAAATCAAATTTGGAGATTTTAAAAGTGTAACTTTTTTAATGTGTTTTCAGAAATGTATTTTTTCTTAGTCTCTTTCTTACTTATGAAGTCAATGTTTATTTCAGAATCTTTACAGGTGAAAACAATTGAGTGCTAGGTTCCATTAGCACAGTGAGTATACAGTTTGACCATATAGATTGAACCAGGATTTTGATAAATATCACAGAAACATTAGCTGGTAGCCTTTTTATATGCCTACTTTAGAGTTCAGTGTAAAATAATTAACCAGGCATCTATTCAGTTATGTTCAAGTCCTTGGTTTAACACACATTTTAATTTATTTTTAAATTGATGATTATTTTGGAGAGATGAACTTTGTTAGAATTGCTGAGATCTTTGTATCATCGATAGTCACAGGTGAGGTGCTGGAAGACTGGAGGTTGGCAAATGTGGTGCCACTGTTTAAAAAGGGTGGTAAGGACAA
>NC_057712.1:20300760-20389092 GCF_004010195.1 Chiloscyllium plagiosum | reverse complement strand
TGCAATTCTGGTCTCCTTCCTATCGGAAATATGTTGTGAAACTTGAAAGGGTTCGGAAAAGATTTACACGGATGTTGCCAGGGTTGGAGGATCTGAGCTACAGGGAGAGGCTGAACAGGCTGGGGCTGTTTTCCCTGGAGCGTCGGAGGATGAGGGGTGACCTTTTAGAGATTTACAAAATTATGAGGGGCATGAATAGGATAAATAGGCAAAGTCTTTTCCCCGGGGTTGTGGAGTCCAGAACTAGAGGGCATAGGTTTAGGGTGAGAGGGGAAAGATATAAAAGAGACCTCAGGGGCAACTTTTTCACACAGAGGGTGGTACGTGTATGGAATGAGCTGCCAGAGGATGTGGTAGAGGCTGTACAATTGCAACATTTAAGAGGCATTTGGCTGGGTATATGATTGGAAGGGTTTGGAGGGATATGGGCCGGTGCTGGCAGGTGGGACTAGATTGGGTTGGGATATCCGGTCGGCATGGACGGGTTGGACTGAAAGTCTGTTTCCACGCTGTACATCTCTATGACTCTATGACTCTACTGCTGTGAGGGGCAGTCACATCTTGTGCAGTTCAATCTTTTGATGGGGTAACAGGATATAAAATATCATCATTGGATCTACAAAATTGTAAGATGCACTGAAACATAATTTATTGTGGTGCTGATTGAAACTGAATTTTGCTTTGCCTCGGAGCCTCAAATGGTTAGTTGTTAGGCTGAACCCTTGTCATCATCTCTTAGCTGATGAATTGGTGCTATTCCATTTTAAACACAACTTGTTAGGAACTGAAGGCAGAATTTGCTCCAAATTTACTCTGGGTGGGGGACCTTATTGTTCCATCACCAAGAGTGACTTGCTAGTCATACTACTGCCTAAGCCAGCCAAGTCCTGAAGACCATAGCTGTCAGGCTGAAGTTGCATCAGGTGATGAGTAAACCAAAGAGAACGATAAGTCTACTCTATCATACTCACCAGTGTACTTCTTACAGCTACATCTGTCTTTGACAATGTTAGTAAGAATGATCATCACACTGATCTTCAGCAACCAAAGTCCTGTCTGAGCATACCTTAAAATCAGTGCCAAAAGGATGAAACTACAACTCAAGGGTTTTCGGATGTTAAACAGTGGAAACAGCGGGACTTACACAGAGCTAAGTGAGCCTGTGACAAACAAAATCATATCAAAGCTCTGCAGTCCTGTCATGAATGATGATGGACAATCAAACCATTGACAGGAGGAAAAGTTTGTTTGAACATCTCTTACCTCAATAATGGCATGTCCTGCACAGGAGTATTAGATTAGATCCCCTACAGTGTGGAAACAAGCCCTTTGGCCCAACAAGTCCACACCAACCCACCGAAGAGTAACCCACCCAGTCTCATTTCCCTCAGACTAATGCACCTAACACTGCGGGCAATTTAGCATGGCCAATTCACCAGACCTGCACATCGTTGGACTGTGGGAGGAAACCGGAGCACCCGGAGGAAACCCACACAGACATGGGGAGAATGTGCAAACTCCACACAGACAGTCCCTCGAGGCTGGAATCAAATCTGGGACCCTGGTGCTGTGAAGAAGCAGTGCTAACCACTGAGCCATCATGCCACCCCGAGACAAGACTGGCGCAGAGGAAGATCCATCTCAGCAGCTTATCACCATAACAAAAAGATCAGGTCAATTTGATTATCTTTGTGATATCGAGAAACATCTGACTGCAGGCAAAACTATAGAGGTTGGAACTTGATATCATCCCAGCTGTAAACTTGGATTCTAGAGGCATCTACAATCCTTATCGTGCTGTTCCAGTACAGCTACAACACTGGCATGTACCTGGTGAGGCAAAATTGCCCACGTAAGCCTCAATAAACAAAACAAATGGAAAGCTAATCTATTTAATTGGAGTCCCATCAGAAGTCAGAGGGTGTGTATGATGAAGTGAGTAACCCACCTCCTGGCTCTGTGTAGCCTATCCACCATCTACAAGGCACAAGAAAGGAGTGTGATAGAATACTGACCAAACACCTGCAAGTCCAACAACACTTGAACACAATGTCATCACAGAGAAAAGGAAAAAGCAATGCACTTGATTGGCACCCCATCCGACAACTTAAACATTCCATCCTTTTATTACATGTTAGCACAAAAGGTGTATCAAGATGCTCTGCAGCAACTTGTCAAGATTCCATTGATGACAATAAAGACTGTTCTATTCTATTCTAGCAGCTCCATGGGAAAACTACAATTTCCAAACTGCAACTTAGGGGGGAATTGTATTGCTATTCCTTCACTCTCACTGGGTGAAGATCCTGGAGCTAACAGCTCTGTGGATGAACCTTCAACATGCTGAGTTAAAGATTCAAGACAGCCATTCAGGATAGCCATCTCAAAATTAGTTGAAGATAGTTGATAAACTATGGCTTTTCCAGTCACACCTCCAGCTTTTTAATGCACTATTTTATTATCTATTCAAAGTGACAGTTTTGTTTGAGATCTTTGAATGAAGAGTTGCAATATTGTTGGTAGATTTTAAAAATTATTTTCATACAAATATTAGCTAGAAAATTCAATAACTCCCAAAGAATGGGTAAAAAAGATCCAATGCACGACTAAATCATTGCTTTTCATGCAGCACACGAGCTTAAAGCTACCTACTCAACTTCATGATGGTAGCTTACAGACAGTACTAACTTTTCTGGTGACTAATTGCACATCTTAACAAGGATTTTAAAATTGCTGAAACTAGCACGAGTTCAAGACTGCCACTCGACATAAATAGTTCAGACTCTGTGCTCAGTGCTGGTGTTGGAATTCATTCTACAAATTCTTTCTGATCTGGAAAAGAGAGAAGAATTGCTAATCACGGGAAAGTGCAGCTCCATGTTTTTCCAATGTTGCTCTAGTGGCATTGCTCAAGGTTGTGTAGAGTTGTTCTCTATCAGTGAAGGACCGGAAGACCTTTGAGACAAACTCTGAAGGCGGTGGAAGGAGATAGCCATAGCAAAGTCTGAAGTCAAATCTAAGGACTTGGATACAGCATCACAATAAAAAAAGCCACTTCACCCAGCTCAGTGTATATGTTTTAAATGCCTATCACTTTAACCCCACACCATGAGTCTCCAATACTGCTCAGATCACTATGCCCCATTACTGACTGATCAACAATCCTTTTTTGTTAGGACTTGTACTAAAACGTCGTCATTCTCTTTGCCTCAAGAACAGCACAAAACCCTCACATCCACTTTCTCACACTTGGATACACACCTGATTTGGAGATGCTGGTGTTGGACTGGGGTGTACAAAGTTAAAAATCATACAACACCAGGTTATAGTTCAACAGGTTTAATTGGAAGTGCACTAGCTTTTGGAGCGCCGCTCCTTCATCAGGTGGTTGTCCACCTGATGAAGGAGCGGCGCTCTGAAAGCTAGTGCTTCCAATTAAGCCTGTTGGACTATAACCTGGTGTTGTGTGATTTTTAACTTTGGACACACACACACTGCAGGGGGAATGAGAGCAGCCATCGTTGAGGCTATGATCAATGATGTAAATGAAATGATAGAATCTGATGCTGTGCCCACACTGAATCCTCCTTTACAAATCACACTTCTCTTTATCCCACAATGTTTTTTCTGCTTTACGTAGATGGTGTAAGAATACATCTGTTATCTCCCCATCTCACCCCTAGTGCTGTCCTCCAACACCACAATCCTGCCCCTTGTGAGCTTCTCCTTTCAGATACTGCAACCTGGTCAGGTGATGGTGGGAAGAAAGGCGCGGGAAGAGCAAGAAGACACTGACATTGAAGAAACACCATCACACACTCAGTCACTTCCAAAAGTTCTTTAAAAAACTGCAGAATTTAAAAGGTCATTGATACATTGTCTGCAGCAATAACCGAGAGTGGCACAGGTAATATGTTGGCAACTCCTATTGAGGAAATCTCAGTCAAGGTTTTCATTGAGGAAGGCTGATGAGTACACCCAGTGAAATGCTCCAGCAGTGTTTGCCAGAAAGCCTGTGTACAATGGCAAATATTTATAGAGGAGTCTGGACTGGATTTTATTCAAGACATTGTGCAGTTTGTCATCGTTTCTTGGCAGCATACAGGTTCGGAACTACTCCATGAAAACACTTGTGTAGCCAACTGTGATGACAGGGCCTGCTGGTCAATTTCTCAGCTGCCAATAAAACATGAAGCCACCTGTTATCTGGGTGCTGTATGGAAAACTCAGACTAAAGCCAGAGTTAGTTGCTCACACACAAGCTTAGACTACTGCTGTGTACTTGCCAGTGATCCAACGGGTTTACAGGCTCTCAGAGCTGTCCAGCAGTGAATACTGTAACAGATTACTAGGATTGCTGAGGCAGTGCACCATAGGAGTAACACTGGCTCAACGAAATACTTGTCCTCTCTCAAGATGGCCATATTCGTGTTTCTGGCCCAACTGATCCAGATGTTGAAACAACATCCATCCATGCTGAGATGGTTCCATCTAAAGTCTGTCTGTCCTCTCAGTTCAAAGCTGATCCAGGTAGACCACCAACCATCCTGCAGCTATTGTGGTAGCACTGCATAAGAGCATTAGGATTGGTAAAGGCCAATGGAAGGCAGACACTAAGGGAATGTACAAAGATGATTAGTTGACATTGTATGCAATATAAATTGACTTGTTCAAAAATACTTGGTTGGAACTTTTATTTTGTGTTGATAACCATTGTAACATTTCGGGGATGAAGTAAACACTACAGTGATGTTATATTTACTGGAGAGGCTCATACCTGAATAAGGATGAATTCTCCTTAGGTCTTGCCATCTGGATAGAAAGTAATTTGAAATATCCTGACTTGGGTTTACATTGATTAGGTTTGACTATCTCGTTTCCCAATGTTTTGACAGATGAAGAATTAGATCTACCCATAGAATTGCCAGAATAATGTAAAATTTTTAGTAAATTAATTAAATGTTACATTAAAATGAGCTTAACTAGATTTTCTTTGAAGTTCCAACCCCACAGGTGAATTGAAATGATTGAACAGATCAAGTTCGACTTGAAGTGGCGCTGATATAGGAACAGAAGATGCCAGATATTGAAGCATTTTCATGCCTTAGTACAATCAACATTTTAGATTTTATATTTCTTAATGATTTCAGTTTCTGCAAGTGGTATGAGTTGTCTGAAATTAATTTATAGAAGTTAGTCTTTTGTTGGTGCATTTCTACAATCTGGAATAAGCTGTTGTTAAATTGGCACTGTCACTTAAAGGCTGCACAGAGCATTAGCAAGGCCAAGAATAGCTATTCTCAGGAGTTTCACAGTTACAGATACCTCCCTGAGATCAGAACTGATGGTGTAGAATAGATTAAACTAGTTTTTTTGCAGGTGATCAGACCTGATCTGTAGATATTTCCAAAATGAAATTGTGCAGTTAATTCTCTCCTGTTTCTAACTTTAGTCGTTTGACATAATCTTAAACGCGTTCACCTTTCCCCCACAATTACTGATATCTAAATTTATAAACAGTCTTTTTTGATGTAACTATGTATTGAATACTGTTGAACTGCAAGTTTGAACCCTTCTATATGTTTCATAATTATGGTTTTTGAAGGGAGTTATACAGGCAAACTTCATTCTAGTCAATTCTCAAGCCAAGACTATGCATAATACTAGAACAAAATGCTCTGAAACTATTAATGTAACTTTACGGCTATTCAATTCCAAAGCCAAGTGCTTTCTTAATATGCATGACTAGTTTTCAGGTTTTATGTATTTGTCATCCTTAATTGCTTTGTGCCTCTATCTCATTTGTTCTCTTTTTTTCCCGAATACCTATGATCAAACACACAACTTCATGTTACTATTTTTTCTTCTTTCAATTTCTCCCATTTTACTTTGGTGGACACTTCCTCATCTCATGTCAGCCAACTATTTCTCTTCCAAATTCATTAGTTTTTATTTATTCATTCACGGGACAAGGGCATCGCTGACCCAGGCCTACATTTACTTCCCAGAGAGCAGTTCAGAGTCAACCACATTGCTGTGGCTCTGGAGTCACACGTAAGCCAGACCAGGTCAGGATAGCAGTTTCCTGCCCTAAATGATATTAGTGACCCAAATGGGTTTTTTCAACAATTAACAATGGACTCATAGTCATCATTGGACTCTTAATTCTAGATGTTTATTGAATTCAAATTCCACCATCTGAGGGGGGGGGGGATTTAAACCCAGGTCCCCACCTAGGTCTCTGGTCTCAGAGTCCAGCAATAATACCACCATGTCATGGCCTCCCCAGTACTTAAT
The DNA here is from genome assembly GCF_004010195.1 of Chiloscyllium plagiosum. Taxonomy (NCBI): domain Eukaryota; kingdom Metazoa; phylum Chordata; class Chondrichthyes; order Orectolobiformes; family Hemiscylliidae; genus Chiloscyllium; species Chiloscyllium plagiosum. The sequence continues at coordinate 20,382,795 of NC_057712.1, read as the reverse complement.
TCCTCACCATTACACCATTTCGATCTGATCAGAGGCCTCTTTCTCTCTTTTGACAATTCTACTTTCACCACTCATGTCATCACATTTCTCTTTCCACATCAAATTACCTCATTTCACGCTTCTTTACTCTTTTCTTCAAAGCTCCCTAATCTTCATGGAACCTTGGCACACTAGTTGCTGAATTTGCCCAATCCCAGTGCTCTAGACATCTATTTCAGCATCTGGAACCCACTTGTATCAAGTCAGTGTTCCTCTTCTCTTGATAGTAGTCACAGTTCTGCATTATACATCAGGCTGGTTTCATAATTATTTTATAGATTCTTCTCTTCAGGTGTCAGTAATTCTTTTCTGTCACATGACTGCTACAATTCTTCAATTATTTCAACTGGGGTAGTCTATTGCCTACTTTCCATTTTATGGCTTCCATCTTGTGCCACCACTCATTCCACCCCATATTTGAAGCTACGCATTCTTCAAATCTTTACACCTTCATTCTAATCCTTATCCCTTGGCTCAAACTGACAGGCTATAATTGGGTCTTAGATCTGTTGCTCTTACCCTTGTCTTCCAGCTTTCTCCAAACACTCAACCATGTTTTCTTCATCCCCACCAGATCGCCTAATATCATTTGCAAACATTATCGATCATATAGCACTGCCTCTCTCACTGGTTCAGTTACAATATCCATGAAACTCAGGAAGAGGATATGGCTCAGTGTAATCCAACTTTTGGCTTTGAAACTCTCATGCTCCCCTCTATTTTTGATCCCCCCCCACCTTGTCTGGCACTCCTCCTAGGTGTTCTATAATAGTTGTACACCATTCTTAGGGACTCCACAAATTCCAGCATAACTCCAGTTTTCTCCCCAGTCACACAATCATAAACCTTCTCTACATATAATTTTCATGTTGCATTGGACTTACTGATACTTCTCCATCTCCTGTAAACCAAGAGGTCCTGTAAATAATCTAGGATTGCACCCATGAATTACTGTTTGCATTTACTGACCTCTCCACTTTTCAGGTGGTTCTTTTACTTTCTCAGAGTCCATTCTTTCTATTTTCATAGTTCCTCCAATTCTCCCTACTGTTCTTCCCACCAACTTTCTTCTTTGTTCATTGTTTGTTTTTGAACATTAGTTTACTTTCATTTGTGTCACAACTCACTGGGGTAGCTGGAAATCAAGCCTTGCTATTCCTGGAGTTATCACAAAACTTAAGATTACAAAATAAGTGCACAAAATTCCCCAATTTACCTGATTTTCATTCCCAGGTAAATAGAAAGCAGAGACCAGGTTTCTCTACTTATCAAGAAATACTATTTATTATAAGTAATTAAATTCAATCTATAGGTCAACAGTTAACTGCTAACTCTACAAGTTAAAACCCCAATCACCTCATTAAATTTACACACACAGAAAGGAAAAGGCAGGAAAAAAATGGTTATGGGCAAAGGAAAGCTGGAAATCAGTTCTGTGGTTCCTATTCACAAGTAGGTTATCTTCACGCTGGTCAGAATTTTTTTTAGTAGGCTTCCTCGGATGCTTCCACCTCTTTGCAAAAGTCACAGGATAGCTGGCTCATTTATAAAAGGTCTTTGACTTATCAATTAAAAGTCACTGCATACAACAACAATTGAAGAAATGATGAACTGATTTTCTTCAGGTTTACAATGTATTTTGATGGCACAAAACATAGAGGCAGTTACAGTGCTGGTGGAAACCAAAACATTTCTTCCTATTTTGTTTTGAGCACCAAGCTGTTCAGTTACCTGTGTTCAATCACACAGTTATTGGCAGGCAAAACGCTTTTGTCATTGATAACTAATCACTAGTCCATAGGCCAATCAACCTCTAGTTGCCACTCAGCTGCATCTGCACACAGAACCCCTCTAATCCAGTTTGTCAACAAACAGTTCAATTACTGTTTGTTCAAACAAACACTTACTCAATACTTTGCCACAGGTGTCAAGTTACTTTCTTTGCAAAACATGCAGCAATTCTTTAAAATATTGGTTTCAAAACCATTCTTTCCTATTCCATTGTACAATTTTTAAAAGTTCACAATAAAGACATAGTCTTTGCCAAGGGACTTTCTCCTTCCACTTTACTATTTTGTCCATTGTCTTCAATAGTTCTTTTGAGATCAAGGACTCACTGACTCTTTTCCCTTAATCATACTAATATTTAATGTAGCTGGGGGAGGCAATGGCTTCATGGTGTTATTATTAGATTATTAATCCAGAGACACAGGTAATGTTCTGGGTACGTGGATTTGAATCTCGCCATGGTAGATAGTGGAATTTGAATATAAAATAAAACTCTGGAATTACAAGTCTAATGTGGAACATGAAACCATTGTCAATAGTCCATTGTCACTAATGTCCTTTCGGGAAGGAAACTACTGTCCTTACCTGGTCTGGTCTACATATGACTCCAGACCCACTGTAATGTGGTTGAATCTTTCCAGCCATCTGGTAAATAAATGTTGGTCTGAGACAAAAGAATTGCAGATGCTGGAATCCAAAGTAGCCAAACAGGAGGCTGGAAGTACACAGCATCAGGGTTTCAGGTAGAACCCTTCTTCAGGACTAGGAGGAGCTACAGATAAAGAGAGGGGTGTGGGAAGTAGTAAATTGGTGAGGTAGTCTTCCCACCCTAGCTGACCCCACCCTTTTAACTGTAGCTCTCCCTACCCCCACATCTAGTCCTGAAGAAGGGTATACCCGAAATGGTGACTTCTCCACCTTCTGATGCTGCCTGGCTTGCTGTGTTCTTCCAGTCTCCTGCTTGTCTAATAAATGTTGGCCAAGCAAGCGGCACTCACAACCCATGAATTACTTTCCAATCTATCCCATTGACCTTGACAATTGCTTGCTGAGCTTTTGTTAACTTCTAACTTCTTTCCATTGATTCACAAAACTTGAGTGCCTTAAAGCCCTTTAGTTTCTCTCTAACCCATGCAGAGTTTTGTCTTCCCTTTTTGCTTCTCTTTAGCTGAATTTTTACTTTCTTTGCATTAAGGTTATGATCTGTCTTAGCATCTGCATCTGGGTAAGCACAGGAAATATTTATGCTGTTTTAATATATTTACTGAATGAAGATATGATCGGTTTAGAACCTCTCCAGATTCTTGAGAAACTTCCAAGTATAGTACTTCCTCTAATCACGTTTAACAGGTTGGTATTGCAAAGTCCATTTTCTACAGAGTTCAACCAGAATTGCATTTCTGTTAATTTTGGTATTTCATTTCTTTCAATTTTCTTTCCATCTCAGAACTGTATCTCCCTAGATACATGTGACAATAAATCATTAATTTATTCATTCAAACTTCAGTGTCAATAGCATTCCAGTCTTCCATGGTCATGAACTTTCCCCACTTCCCTTTCCTTCTGTATTGCTTCTCCCAGTTTCTGGGACTCTGTCTCCACACACACCTCATAATGACATCTGCTGGGATGCAGACTGCTGAAGGCATTGCTTAATGCTAGTGACATCAGCATTAAGCAATACCTTCAACAGTCTGCCATTACGTTGATACACATTATACCATTTCACTAACCAACATTATAGCAATGCTTCTTTGTCTTCAGCACCTACAAAAATGACTCTTGTATCATTACTTTTAAAGTCAGCACAATCTCTGCATCTTACTTCTCTCAGATAGAAAGTGTTTTGTCTATAGCTCAGGTGTATGTGCCTAACATCCTTGTCATAATGTTGCCAAGAGAGCACCTTAGAGGTAACTACTTCTGCATCATTGCTAAGGCAGCCTCCTGCATATCTCTGTACAACATTGATGGCCCCTCAGTCAGAGTGGTTAAAGAACATAATGATTGTGTCTTGATGACTGCCTCACCCTTTGTGAGTCATTCTGGACGGTGGAAGGGAGCCATCAAAGAGAGCACAAGCAGCATCTTTGCAAAATAGCTGTACTGCTAGTACTTCTGACCAGTCAGCAGGAAGATCAAAACCTCTTCCCCTCCTCAAGTTTTCATGTGGCTTTGTGTCATCAGCAAATTTAAACTTGAAATACCATACTTATCAGGACTCTTTACTTTCTGCTTTTTATCACTCAGCAATTAATCTACAGTACATACTCTTTTAATATTTAAACTCCAACTTCATGCAACCTTGTTTTGTGTAAAATCTTTCAGGTAGAATCTTGTCACATCGCTTTGAACATCTTGATGGTGTCCACTGATCCCCCTTTACCTACCCTGTAAATTACACCTTCCAGATTAATTTTGTTAAATGTGATTTTGACTCTCACTGATCATACAATGATTTTCTATGTGCGCCTTAATAATAGATTGCAGCATTTTCCTGGTGATTAACCTTCACTAGCTTCCTGTTTTCTCTTTTGTTTCTTTCTTGTAAAGGCAGTGATAGATTTGCTGCATTCCATTCAACTGGGGTCATATGGAATTTGAAGGAATTTTGGAAAATCACAACTAATACATTCTCTGCACTCACCTCTTTCCGAACTTAGGGATATAAGCCACCAGGTACAGCAAATTTGTTTGGGTCTTGGTCTCATTAATTTCACACATTATTTTCCTGTTCTGACATTTTAGTATTTTAGTTTCCTCACTCTCTTGTCCCTTGATTGGTCAATACATTTTGCATCATTTTTGCATCTTCAAGGAGGAAGGCATGCTGTTTTGAAGGTTCTTCCATTTCTTTATTCCCATGTTTTCTTTTCTATCTCAGCCACAAATGGACCAGCATTCATTTTGTTTCTAGCTTCCTTTAAATATAATTGTAGAAACTCTTAAAACGGTTCCTTGCTGGTTCAGTTTGATGTCATTTACTCCTTTTGCTTAACATCTTTTGTTTATCCTTTGATTTTTAAAACTCACCCAGAATTGCACTGCATATTATTCACTATATTTTTCAAACCTTGAACTAGATAAATGGTCACCACTCATCCTCCTGTGGATTAGCCAGGTACTCTGCGCTATGTCTTTGTCTCAGTTTATTTACACAACCACTCCTCTCCTGTCATCTCGCAGGTCTGTTTTCTGTTAGGTTTTCTCGCAGCTTGTTCAATCTGATGGTGGTCGTCCTCCTGCTACTCAGATGTACTGTAAACCTATAACTCTAAAAATGCCCCAATTCTTTTTCATTTCCATTTTGAATATGCAAGTAATTTTGGTTGTCCAACATTTCTCTGGTATTATTACCTTTCCATTTATTTTACATTATTTTACTTTTCCAAAAGTTTCTTTGAATCATGCAAAGAAGCAATTTTATGCTTGATCCTACTAATAGTCAGCTTGAGTCCCGTTGCAAAACATCAGGTCTGCTGTATCAAGTAGATCAATAAACTGTGATCATTATAAGCAGAATTGCTTAGACTGAAGTTAGCCTGTAACAGCGATGTTACAGATGTAAACTATGTTTAATGCATTAAGAGAAAAAAATTGCATTGTCTCATGACTGGGCTTTTTCACGTGCACGATGTTCAGAGATTAAGTAGACAGATCCAAAAAAAACTAAGATAAGTTTGTTTCTTACAGTTAATAAATGTGTCTGATCCCATTGTCAAACGTAACAAGTTTTCAACAGTTCCTGAAAATATCCTTATCGAGTTTTGTTTGATTCCTACATGGGTTTGTAGGTGTAAAAGGAGATCAAATGCCCTACATTTTACCCCCTACCTGGTTCCATGGTGTCTCTGTGCTGCAAGCCACTTGTAACCATAAAGTATCAATGCTTTTCTCAGGTTATCAGAAGCTGATGCCTAACAGAATTATGGATGATTTGCATCTCAGTCCCCACCCTACTGCCAGCTCCCTATCTCTGTACCAGAGGCATAAGAAGAAAGAATCTAGGCACAGAAATTAGGAAATAGCATTCATATGAGTCAAGGTTACGAATAACAGGTATTGGGAAACACTGTTGGAAGTGTTTTATATAATAATAATCTTGGACAGAGCATTAAGACAGTGAAATATTTGGATCTATTAGCAAAATCAATGTCATAATCATGAGGAACACAATCTTCACATAGACTGAACATTAAATATAGTCTGGAAGGTGAGTTTGTAGAATGCTTTGTGACAGTTTCCAGGAACACTATTGCTGTGGCTGAGGATGTAGCATGGTGGCTCAGTGGTTAGCACTGCTGTCTTACAGCACCAGGGACCCAGGTTCAATTCCAGCCTCAGGAATTGTGTGGAGTTTGCACATTCCCCCCTGCTCCCCCTGCTTGTCTGTGTGGGTTTCCTCTAGGTGCTCCAGTTTCCTCCCATACTCACAAAAGATGTGCAGGTGAGACGAATTGGCCATACTAAATTGCCCTTAATGTTAGGTGCATTAGTCAGAGGGAAATGGGCCTGGATGGATTACTCTTCAGAGGGGTCCGTGTGGACTTGATGGGCCAAAGGGCCTTTTTCCACACTGTAGGGAATCTAATTTTAAAAATTCAAGTTGTAGTGATGGAGGAACCTCAACCCTGGCCTTGTACATTAGATGCAAGTTTGTTGCAGGGAGGATAAGACTGACCATAGTACTGATGTATAGTACTCAAGAAATTAGGTAGAATTAAGTAATAATTTAGAAATTAAGAAATTAGGTAGAATTAAGTAAGGGGAAAAATAATGTTCTTCATTGTCACTATCATTAGTTCCAAATATTGAGTTGCTTGCTTGGTGCAAAGGTGAAAAATGTCTCAAAATGGGTGGAATAGTTTATAGTGGGAGTAGGAGAAATGCAGTTGTCCAAGCAGAAGTCATTGTTATGGATACAATCTACAGATGATGTTTGAGGAGCTAGATTTTAAAAAGGTAATAATCTTTGGGTTACCATGGTGTCAAACAGGTCAGAGAGTTACGTTCTTGTTCAAAAACTGGTATGAGAAAGAATGATTAATTCTGTGGAGTAATGTCATAATAATCTTGGACAAAGCACTAAGACGGTAAAGTATTTGGATCTATTAGCAAAGTCGATATCATAATCATGAAGACAACAATATTTACATAGAGTGAACATTAAATATAGTCTGGAAGATGAGTTTGTAGAATGCTTTGTGACAGTTTCCATGAACATTATGCTGTGGAAGAGGATGTAAAAGAGGAAAACAATTAAAATTAGCAACGGTCCCAGAGAGGCAGTCACAGTCAAACCTGAGGAATTTCAGCTCAGTTGAGCTGGAAACAAAACTGCAGACATTAAAAGGGAAAATAAAGTGGACAGTTCCAGAAGACAGTCACGCCCCTTCATACCTGTAATAACGCAGGAAGCCCTACTAGAAAGGAACATCATTTATTGTTGAACACCAAAATGGAGCCACTTCTCGTGGTAAACCTAGTCTAGTCCTAGCCCAGGTCAAACAGTTCTGAACACCCATCCAACTGGGCCAGCCATTGCCTGTTACCAAGTATGACCTTATACTCTTGGAGCTCTTCAAGGAGACTAATCAATGATTCCCCATGAACCTTGTGGGGTTATCACTGTACATTTGAGGCAGCTGACGATCAGGGATATAAGGATGTGGTTAGAGGTCAGACAGGCGTGTGAACTCAGGGGTCAGCACAGTGGCTCAGTGGTTAGCACTGCTGCCTCACAGCACCAGGGACCCAGGTTCAATTCCAGCCTTGGGTGACTGTCTGTGTGGAGTTTGCACATTCTCCCCGTGTCTGTGTGGGTTTCTTCTAGGTGCTCCAGTTTCCTCCTACATACTAAATTGCCCTTAATGTTGCATTAGTCAGAGGGAAATGGGTCTGGGTGGGTTACTTTTCGGAGGGTCGGTGTCAACTTGATAGGCCAAAGGGCCTGTTTCCACTCTGTAGGGAATCTATTCTATTCTAACCTAAAAAAAGCTCAAGTTGTAGTGATGGAGGAACCTCAACCCTGGTCTTGTACAATAAATACAAGTTAGTTGCAGGGAGGATGAGGATGGTACTGATGTACGGGTGAACACTCAAGAAATTAGGTAGAAAGGGTAGTGATAAGAAATAATTTAATAAAGGGAATAAATAATGTTCTTCATTGTCCCAATCAGAAGTTCCAATGTTGAATTCGTGCAAAGGTGAAGAATGTCTCAAAATGGGTGGAGTCGTTTATAGTGGGAGTAGGAGAAATGCAGTTGTCCAAGCAGAAGTCATTGTTATAGGTGCAATCTGCAGATGACATTTGAGGAGCTAGATTTTAAGAAGGTAGTAATCTTTGAATTAGCATGGTGTGAAACAGATCAGAGAGTAAGTCCTTGTTCAAAAACTGGTATGAGAAAGAAAGATTCATTCTGTGGAGCAATGTTACAAGATGGATAATAGGTGGTGGAAATGGCTAGTTGGGTAAGAAAAAAAGTTACAAATCTTACAAAAATTATCAAAGCAATACAGTGGATTATAATTTGGGTAAATATAAAAATGGTGTGCCAGGAAGTGTAATACTTATTTAATTAGACCAGGGGGAGTCCATGGAAATTGTATATCTTGATTTCTAAAATGCATTTGATACAATGCCAGACAAATGTTTGCTAAACAATGTAAAAATTCATGAAGCTGAGATAATATATTAGCATAGATGGAGGAGTGATTCACAGAGGACCGAGAATGGGGGGAAATAGCAATTTGGCAAGACTTATGGAGTGCCATATAAATCAGGGCTGCAGTCACAACTATTTATGATTCATTTTAATGGCATAGACAAAGAAACAGTGGAAAGTGTCCAAGTGTTCTGACAATACAAAACTAAGAGGGAATGTAACTTATGGAGATAAAGCAAAGAAGCTGCAGACAGGTCTGCACAGGTTGAATGAATGAACAATATGATACAAGATGGAATATAATACACGATAGAGTAAAGTTCTTTGCCTGGGTAGTAAGGTTTTATTTTCTAAAATCATAGCAACTGTGGCTGGTCAACAAATGCTGCCCCTGCCAAGGACACCCACAATCTATTAATAAGTAGAAAATGACTTGCAAATGTTGTTCAAATACTGTATTTGTACAAGAAACACAAAATGTTAACACATGGGTACAGCAAGCATTTGGGAAGGCAAATGCCAAGTTGGTCTTTATTGCAAGGAAATGTTAATACAATTGAATAGTGCTTTGGACACCTCTGTGCAACTTTAGTCTCCATATCTGTGGAAGGATATAACCTGGTTGGAATAAGGTTTGCTGGATTGATTCCTAGAGTGTGAGAATTGTCCTATATTGAGAGGCTGAGCAAAGTGGGTCAATATTGCCTGGAATTTTGAAGAATAAGAAATGAATAAATGAAACATAAGAATTTGATGCGGCTTGACAGTAAACACTGAGACGTGTTCGTGGTTGTGGAATCCAGAATATGGCAGCACTGTGTTGAAGTAAGGAAGTGATCATTTAATACTGAGATTAGGAGAAATTCCTTATGTTGATTGCTATGATCCTGTGGAATTCTGTACACCAAACTATTAGGGCTTTCCCAGCATTTCATGGTTACGTTATGTTTCATATTCATAGGTAGAAGAAATATATTTTTGATTTCTTAGGAGACTGAAGATTATGAGGAGGCAGCAGAAAAGTGGAGTTGAAGTGAAATGAGGATTAGTTATAGGTTGCAAGCTTGAGGGGCCATGGAGTCTACTTCTGCTCCGTCTCTTATGACCTTAGGATGCAATCTGCAAATTCCATGGCCAGGGGGATTAATCCACCTTTTTGTGTGTTGCAGCATAAATAAATTCTAATTTGACATCATATCGACATTTTGAAGAGAAAGTACAAAACCCTTAAGGATATTTAGTTAGAAACTGTTGTTAACAATTCTAATTTGTGACAATGTCCTGCCATTGACAGTCCACAATTATCATTTGTTTCATCTATTTAATTGTGTCACCATTATAAGCAATAAAGTGCCTGATTTTGTTAGAATGTATGCTAATGTAATTGGCAGTTAAAGTATTATGTTCATCCATCTCATGTCTGCATATTGTTGCTTATTATACTTGCACAATGAGGAAATAGGGGGAAATGCAGAACTTTATATGTAATATAAGAAACTCCATTCCACATTAGTGAAGCTTTTTATTTCCAATGATGTGGATTTGGATATTATAAGTTGTTATAAATTAAACTTTTTTACTAGAAAATAGTGATTTTGTTTAAATCTCTACAAAAAAACTTGAGGCCATCAGGTCAATTTATTTTACTACACTACATACACCTTGTTTTGAGTACAAATATGGTTAGAGTTTATAATGCTTGCTATTGTGTACAAGTAGGAGACAGTGAGGTCTTCAGTTGCTGGAGATCAGGATCCTGATGAAGACCTCTGGCCTGAAATGTTGATTTTCCTGCTCCTTGTTTGCTGCCTGACATGCCGTGCTTTTCCAGCAACACACTATCAATTGTGTGCAAGTAGTCTATCTCAACCTTGTAGCAAGAGTCTATTGTTTGTAAAAGTAAAATACAGTTGGAAAAGATAGTCTCAGCAACAACATACTCTTTTGGTTTATTTCTTTCCCCTATAATTTATATTCATGCTGTTGTTCACCCTTTTAACTTCACTTGCATCACATACCATTGTCCATACAAGATGGAAAGGAAGCAATCTATTCTTAGAACTTTTCATTATAGCTGCTCATTTAAGGGACTTAATGAGTCAAACTTTAGGCATTGTCAGACAGTGTGACTGAAGTTGTTCTCAGATCCATGTCCTTTTTGACAATACAGCTCTAAGATTATTAATTAGATGATGGTAGGGAATTGTCAACTTTCAGCCATTAATGTAATAACTTATAGATATCTCAGCACTGCAAATTAAACTGACAGAACATTAATAGTTGGTAATAGAAATACTGCCAGTGACAAATTTTTACTTGTTTGAGGTTGTGTTGCAGTTTGTGATATTTCTTCAGAGGTTCCATCAACTTCTTGTTGACTATGCCAAGAGATCAGGCCAACAATCATTAACAGTTAAAGCCCTTATTGATGCTGTGTGGAAAAGATTACACAGTGATTCCATTTGTGTGGCAATGTCACTACTTACTACAACTTTTCATTTCAGTTTTTTTTATTAAATTGAAAGCAAGCATTTACAGACTTCATCACAGAGATTTGATCTGCACAAATTTGGGTCTGCAATTATAAAAATCTATCCTGCAATGCAGAAAGATTAAAACATCAAATACAGTAAAGACTAATTGGATATGTTGGTGTTATTCTACCATGAATTTCCATCTGCTTCTCTCCTTTATACAATTTGGAGATATCTTCCTCTGTGATGCTGGGAATTCCAAGTTAATTCACCTAATGACTCCCCAAAGCCTGTGCATAATCTACGCGAAACAAATCAGCAGTGTTATGGAATACTGGTCTCTTGCTTTGATCCATAGGACTCTCAAAACACTCAGAAAGTACAAAACCATAAAGCACAGAGTCGTCCCATGATTAGGATTGCAAACACTACCTTAGACATTCACTCCCATTACCAACAGCTCTCAGTGACATCAGTGTTCAAATCTGTAACCCTGAACCACCTAGGAGAGGAAAAGGGCAGCAGGTACTGTACAAGGTTATTTGACTATTTTCAAGGTCCTCTCCATTGTCATGGAGCATAAGACCTTGTAAACTGCTGTTCCTTCATTAATACAAAGACAAAATAATAAAGACAAAATACCGAATCTACTAATTTTCCTCCCAGGACTCTCAAAGCCAGGATATAAATTATCTGTCGGAATTGATTTTGTAACTCCATCTCTTCCAGCACTGCTCAACAGTTGACTATGAACTCAGGCTACAACAAAGATGCATCCTGTTGAAATCAAATATTATGACAGCAGTAATACTTATTTCTAATATGTTTTGTTTCATTTTTTAAAAAAGAACAATTCAAAATTGACTCCAATTTAACTGTGTTTAAAATTTAACTAGATTCATGTGTCCTTTGCCACAATATGTTGCAGTTACTGGAACAAAGTGTAATTTAGTTGTTAAAGGGCTAAGTACTGAACATTTATCAAAAGGAGACAGACTAGCAGTAAGTTAAATATTCTACATATACATCTCTCCCCTATGACCATTAATACCTCCCTTTTGCATTTTGCACTGGACACCCTCACGTTTTAACTTGGTTCCTCCCCACCTCCGCCACTTTGAAAATATAACTTTCAAGCCCCAAGCAGATTCTAGAAGAGCTCCAACTTTCGACAATTCAGGGCTTTTTCAGAAAGGCAGAGCATAATCCCATTCTGACAGATCCCACATAGCATAGAACAGTCAGGGAGGCAAATCTCTACCTTTTCACAGCAGTCAGCTGTTGTTTTGTTAAATTTAAAGATTCAATATCCACTTGGATAGCTGCTGTGAATCAGTAAGTATTAACATATATGATTAGAGTGCTGAGAGGGTACGGTGCCAGCTACGTAATGTACCAGGTGGGTAGGATGATTGGTAAATGGAGTACAAGGTTGCAAGAGGTTCAGGTGATTAATGATTAATTTAGTGGTAGATTCAGGATCACAGATGTAATTCTCTACATTTCTCAAAGGGTAATGTTACAATAAACTGTAATAACACTCTAAACGACCTTTCATCAATTTTCTCAGGATGTTCACAAAAATGGTCTTCCATTTTAAAATCCAGATATGAGTTCAGGATTAGAGTCATAGAATCATAAAAGTTTACAGCACCAAAAAGGTCCTTTGGTCCATCAGGTCTGCCCCAGTCAAAAACAAGCCCCTAAGAGTAGAATTAGTAGACCCTGGAAGTTGATGGTATGCTGAGACAGACTGTAATATCAATGACCTTTGAGGATGCAGTAACTCTCAAAAGCATGTTGGAAAAGGTTGCAAAAATCCTGTTAAAGGCCATAAATGATCACTAGCTCTGCATCTAGCTAAAGTATGGGGAAATTTATTGACTACTATCATAGCATTGTTGCAGTATCTTGGGTACATCAGGCATTAGTAAAGAAATAAGCTGTATTTTTATAGCGCCTTTCACATCTGCATGGGGCAGCGACCGGCACAATATCTCAGAATGTGAGCACTATTAATATGTGTTGGATTCACGTGACCTCAGATTGGCAGTGGGGGGATTAGCTTCAACTGCTGAGCAATGTGGTGAGAATTGTTTAAACTGCAGGGTTTATTTGAATAAGTTTTCACAGGCTTTTTACACAGAGGCAATGAAGCCTCAGATGTCAGTTTGACTGCACCCAATAATCAAAAAGAAGTCAAAGATTTTAAAGGAGACTCATTTCCATTTGCACTTAGTTTTGGCTCCAGGCCAGCAAGGCTGCCTTAACTGGAGACATAAATCCAACTGGGGGTCACAACTCACAATTTGGGAAAGCTTGCTGGAGGGCCTTTCCAATTTCCCAGCACTCTCCTTGATTAGAACTTTAATCTCTGAGGCACAGCTGACCACAGTCCAGGAAGTCTTCAAGTTATACATTTCCCACTGCAGCTGAAATACCCAAACCAACAAGCATCTTCGATCAAGAAATTTTTAATTCAAGACAAAATAATTGGGAGCACAGTAAATTTTTTCAATGTTTTTGCCTATAAAATGGAAAGTTTTGTAACTATTATGTGTCAAACCTTTTTATTTGATGTGAAGTATGCTAATTGGTTCAAATGTCCATGCTGTCCATCACATAGAATCATAGAGATATGCAGCATGGAAATTAGACCCTTCGGCCTAACTCATCCATGTCAACAAGATATCCTAATTGAATATAGTCTCCTTTGCCAGCATTTGGCACATATCCCTCTAAACCCTTCCTATTCATATAGCCATCCAGATGTCTTTTAAATGTCGTAATTGTCCCGGCCTCCCCACTTCCTCTGGTAGCTCATTCTAGACACGCACCATTTCTTACCTTATCTAAGGACAGTGCCCCTTCTCCGATTACTCCATGAACGTTTATCCTTAGTCATTAGATAAGCTCAAGGCAAAACAAAGAAAGAGGAGGCTTAGTAGAAGTTAACTGTCTCAGTCCATCCTTGCCCAGCACTGGTAGAGGTGGCAAAAACCCACAAGGTGCCAGAACAGATCATTTGGGAAAATAAGGCATGTTCACAGCGGTATGGATGTGAACATCACCATCAGAGAAAGATCACCAGGAGAAAAAACAAAATCAATCAACGACATAGGAAGGAAGAGCTGAGAGGTCTTGCAGGATCAATCTCAGGAATTAGAGCGTAGGTTGAAACACTGGACCTCCAGGGTAGTAATCTCAGAAATAGTACATGTGTCACAAGCTTCAGCATTTAAGCAAAGGCAGCTCAGGGAGGGAAATGCATGGCTTGAGGGATGGTGTAGAGGGGAGAGGTTTAGATTTTTGAGACTTGGGTATCACTTTTGGGAGAGGAAAAACATGGGTTTCATCTGAGCTGAAATGGAACTGATTTCTTGGGAAATAGTGATCACAATATAATATGACTCAATATTATGCTGGATAAGGATTAAAAAAATCAATCAAGGATTAAAATCTCAGACTGAAAAAGGGTAGATTTTGGAGTCTAAAAGTTGAACTGACCAGGTTGATTGGGAATACATTTTAGTAGATGAAAAATGAAAGATTTTCAAAAGAGAAAAAACAAAATGCAAGCTAAGTACTTATCCACGAGAAACAAATGCAGGATATCTAAAGCTAGATATTAATGAGAAAATAAGGAAGAAAAAGAAGGCACATGAGGCATACCATAATAAGAAAAATAATAGAAATCAGAAAAAGTATCTGAAATGCAGTAGGGAGGCTAAGGCTGAAATATGAACGGATAAGAGGAAGCATGAGGAATGGATGGCAGGCTATAGTGAAACAAATAGTAAATTGTTCTTCAAATGTAGTAATCAGAAAGGATTAGCAAAGGATAGATTGGGGCACATAAGGAACAATTGGGGTAAACTGTTCACTGAAGTAAATGGCAGAGGTACAAAACTAATACTTTATTTCTGTCTTTACTAAATTAAAATGGCCCAATTGAAAATGTGGATATGAGCAACTGTGCAGTAGATTAGATTCCCTACCGTATGGAAACATGCCCTTCGGCCCAAGAAGTCCACACTGCCCCTCCGAAGAGTAACCCACCCCGACCATATATTTACCCTTGCCTAATGCACCTAACACTACAGAAAATTTAGCATGGCCAATTCACCTAACCTGCACATCTTTGGAGGAAACCAGAGCACCAGAGGAAACCCACGCATACACGAGGAGAATGTGCAGACTCCACACAGACAGTTGCCCGAGGCTGGAATTGAACCCTGGTGCTGTGAGGCAGCAGTGCCAATGACTGAGCCACCCACAATATAGTGACAGATAACAAAGAAGTGCTAAAAGGGCTGTCAGCACTGCCAGTAGAGAAATCACCAGGCCTGGAAATGGGATGCATTCTAGATTGCTGAGAGAAGGAAGAGAGCAAATTGTGGAACTTGAGAGAAATTTCCTCGGTCTCTCTGATCTAAGGATTAGTGCCAAGGGACTGGAGGGTTACAAATGTGAGTATTGCTGTTTTTGAAGAAAAGGGCAAAAGATAACCCAGGAAACTACAGACCTGTCAGATTGACATCAACAGTGGGAAAACTGACGGAGGCTATAATTTGGGATAAAATAAATGTACGAGGGGAAAGTGAGGACTGCAGATGCTGGAGATCAGAGCTGAAAGTGTGTTGCTGGAAAAGCGCAGCAGGTCAGGCAGCATCCAAGGAGCAGGAGAATCGACGTTTCGGGCATGAGCCCTTCAATCCCTCGAACTCAGCACCGCCTTTCTTCCTGACCTCTCCGCCCCCACCCCCACTCCGGCCTATCACCCTCACCTTGACCTCCTTCCACCTATCGCATTTCCAACGCTCATCCCCCAAGTCCCTACTCCCTACCTTTTACCTTAGCCTGCTGGACACACTTTCCTCATTCCTGAAGAAGGGCTCATGCCCGAAACGTTGATTCTCCTGTTCCTTGGATGCTGCTGCGCTTTTCCAGCAACACATTTTCAGATAAAATAAATGTACACTTAGTGAGAAATAAGTTAATACGAGATGAATTTTGTCAGGGCAGTTCATATCTGAAAATTAAATTGAGCTCTTTGATGAGGTGACACAGGCAGTTGATGAGGGTCATGCTGTGAATGTTATATATTTGATATAGAAAGCATTTGATATGGTACCACACAACAGGTTGCTTAGCAAATTAGAAATGATAGAAAATTAGAAATGTTTAGGATTGATAGGTCCTTGGTGCCATGGGTTAGAAGTTAGCTAAAAGATAGGAATCAAAAGGAAGGTATAGATGGGCATTTCTCAGCCTGGAGAGGAGTTGAAAATGATGTCCCCAAGGATCAGTGTCAGGACCCACACTTTTGGCATTTTTCCGGCAAAATATCTCAGTTTGTAGATGATACTGAGCTAGGGAGAATAGCGAATTGTGAGGCTGACATTGAGTGACTTCAGAGACAGTAACAAATTGTTCAAATGGGCAGTTGAATTTCAGTGCAGAGAAATGTGAGGTAATACACTTTGATAAAGGAAATATGGAGAAATCATAGAGGATCTATAGTACAATTTTGAGGAGAGTACGGGAACAGAGGACCTCAGGGTTTATGTGCATAGTTCTCTGAAGGTGGCCAGGCCAGTTGAAACTGTTGTTAATAAGGCTTAAAGGATCCTTGAGTTTATAAATAGAGGCATAGAATATAAAAGCAAGGAAGTCATGTTGCACCTCTGCAAATCCTTCTGTAGACCACATTTGGAGTATTTTACTCAGTTCTGGCAAGGTTGTTAAAACTCTGGAGACAGTAATAAAGGACATTTACCAGAACAACACCAGGAATCTGAAGAAAGATTAGAGAAATTGGGCTTATTCGTTTTGGATCAGAGAAGATTAAGAAATGATTTTATCGAAGTGTTCAAAATTATTAACATTTTTGACAGGGGAAAGAAGGATAATCTTTCTAATCTAATACTAATTGGAGTATCATTAACGAGGAGTCACAATTTCAAGAGTATCAGAAAGAGAGCTGGGAGTGAGATGAGGAAAAACCTCTTTACTCAGAGTATTTTTTGGATTTGGAATGTGCTGGTTGGGACAGTGGTGAAGGTGGATTTTGCAAAAAGTTTCAAAAGAGAGCTAGAAATATCTCTGAAAGTGGTGAATTTGGAGAGTTATGGAGGTAGAGCTGTAGCATAGGACTAGCTAGCTAGCTCAGTCAGGAGCCTGGATTGGGCCAATTATCCTCCTCTATACTGTAAACATTTGGAAAATTCTATGAAGAAAACTGCACAAGGAGAGAGGGTCCAGCTGGAGAAACAGAATTAAATCTTGAGGTTGAAGCCATAAAATGAAATGGTTGCTTTGCCACATACAACTGAAGGAAAGAGTTATCTAAGGCAATAATGTAAGTTGGCAAAGCCAGCTGAGAAGATTTTGATAGCAAACCAGGGAGTACATCATACCAAGCAAAAAATGATACTTTGATGAAAGGCAGACAACCTGCATGTTTATTATCACAAGACCCAAACACTTTGAAGTTCATGTGTGCCATGCATGTACAATAAACAGACAACAGTGGAACGAATGAGCTGCTAAAGTAACTAGTAGTTGTGCATAGTTGGCTTGGTTAACTAAAAATGTATGCAATAATGAATCCTATTTTCTTTCTCAAATTTTCTATCAAATGTGGGATGTATGGATTGAAAGGCAATCAGATATAAATGTCTGTCCTAGTTTGTCGAAGTCATGTGACCTCTTCCATGAGGCGCACATTGAAAAAAACTGTTGAGTTTTTTTTCAATAAATCCCTCATGTTGAACACATCAAACAATCTGCAATAAGGAATAATGAAGAGATCAAAATGAGATTTGAACTGAAGCTGCAGAATTAGGAAGGTCTCAATTTATTTAAACTGAAACCGAACAAACGTAAATTAATCCAGTAAAAGACTACAGCAAAATTTAAAATGATCGGGACTCAATAATTAAGACGCAACTTCAGTGGGAAGATTTATAAGGGGTGCAACCAGAAACTTAATTTAAAAGTTTATGAGGACTTAAGTTTTAAGATGGGAGGAAGGAGATAAAAAAATTCCACGTTGGCTCAGAACGTCAAAAACTCTAGAAAAAAGGGTGATGTCATTTTGATTGTTAGAATGGTGAGAAAATCCAGGACAAGATCAGAAAACTCAGGAAGTAGAACAAAAGCAATACATTACAACAGAACAGCGAGCAACTCAATGTAAAACTTCATTAAGAATTGAATGTGGATTTTTTTTAAAACTGGCAAATAAAAGGAATGCTGTAAAGAATCCAGAAAGCTCTACTGAATTTCAATTTAAAACAGCATAGTATATATAAGACCTTCCCCTAAACAAAAGGTCAGAATTGGGGATATTCGCCGACGATTGAACAATGTTCATCCCCATTTGCAACTCCTCAGAGACTTGAAGCAGTCTATGCACAAATGCAGCATGACCTGGACAATATCCAGCTTGCGCTGACAAGTGACAGATAACATTCACACCACACAAATGTCAGATAATTGTCCAGCATCTACAGTCCTCACTTTTTCCTAAATGTCAGATAATGACCATCTTCAATAATAGGCAATCTAACCACTGCCCCTTCACATTCAATGATGTTACCATTGCTGAATGCCCTCACTATCAAAACTTTGGGGCTACCATTGACTAGAAACTCAACTGGACTTACCACTTAAATATAATGGCTACTAGAGCAGGTCAGAGGCTAGGAATAATGCAATGAGTAACTCACCTCCTGACTCCCCAAAGCCTGTCCACTATCCATAAGGCACAAGTCAGGAGTGTGTTGAAATACACCCCACATACCTGGATGAGTGTAGCTCCAATACCCCTCAAGAAGCTCCTCACCATCTGGGATAAAGCAACACACTTGATTGGCACCAAATCCACAAGCATCCATTCCCTCCATCACTAATGCTTAGTAGCACCATTGTATACTATCTATAAGATGCGCTGTAGATATTCATTGCTAACACCTTCCTAACCCTCAACCACTTCCATTTGGAAGGACAAGGGCAACAGGAACATGAGAGAGAATACCACCATCTGCAATTTCGCCTCCAAGCCACTCATCATCCTGACTTGGAAATATGGGTGGCATGGTGGCTCAGTGGTTAGCACTGCTGCCTCAAAGCACCTGGGTCCCAAGTTCAATTCCAGCCTTGACTGTCTGTGTGGAGTTTGCACATTCTCCCCTTATCTGTGTGGGTTTGCTCCGGGTGCAGGTCAGGTGAATTGGCCATGCTAAATTGTCCATAGTCAGAGAGAAATGGGTCTGGGTGGGTTACTCTTCGGAGGGTCAGTGGGGTCTGGTTGGGACGGCCTGTTTCCACACTGTGGGGAATCTAATCTAATACCACTGTTAATTCTGTATCATTGGGTCAGAATCCTGAAATTCCCTCCTAAGTGTATAGTGGGTTTACCTTTAACACAAGGACTGTAGCGGTTCAATAAGGCAGCTCAGCACCACCTTCTGAAGGGCTTCTAGAGACAGACAATAAATGCTGACCCAGCCAGTAATGAGTGAGTAAAAAGTAACTGCAGATTACAAGCAATTTTGTGATGGTACAGTTTTGAAACAGCTTTAGTATAATAAGTTTAATTAGCATATGGAGAAGAATTGGTAAATGGTCATTCTTCCTAAGATTCAAAATCAGAGTTGGACCATACAAAACACAAGATTAGATTTCCTGCAGGCCTCAAAACCAAAGCTGTATTGCAGAAATAGGACACAATTGCAAAGCTGCAGAAAAGGAGCTGATCACACATACATAGTGCAGTAATTTTCTTTAGCAAAGATAAGCAAGACACTTATAGGGAAAATTTGTGATTCCAGCAATCCAAAGTTCACAGATAATAGACATCTTATTGAATTTAAGTTTGCTACAAGTGCTGTCACTATCTTATCAGACCAGTTACCATGGCTGAAGAAATAGAAGCTACAGCCTATAGAGATGGGACTACTTGGTATATGCAGAAAAATTGTTAAGAATACAGGTTACATTCCATCAATAGGTGTGTAAGAGAGTTGAAAATGTATATATGGTCTACAGTCAACATGGCCAAGAGGAAACCAGAAAAATATGTAATTTAAGCTTCTTAAACTCACAACAGAACTCAAAAAAAAAAGAATTTATTGTGATTACCAGCAGTGATCTAAAATAAATATTCCATTTGGCCAAGAAAAAATAGTGGCCAACAAGCTAAGATAAGCTCCACTAAATGGAACAAAGTCAAAAGTGACCTAAATTGTGCTGCTATTCACCAGCATTATGCTGAAGAATAGCCAGGTCAAGAATCCAGTGAGGTGACTGAGAACACATGCTGTGAGCACCAACAATACTTCACAATCACAGATGATTTTCTAATAAATGACATTAGTTGTCATTTGAAAAAATGAACTGGAATAAATAAATCAGGAATATTTAGACGTTAGACATTTGGGCAGTATGGTGGCTCAGTGGTTAGCCCTGCAGCCTCATAGCACCGGGGACCTGGGTTTGATTCCAGCCTTGGGCGACTATCTGGGTAGAGTTTGCACATTCTCCCTGTGTATGCGTGGGTTTCCTCCAGATGGTCCAGTTTCCTCCCACAGTCCAAAGATGTGTAGATTAGGTGGATTGGCCATGCTGAAATGCCCATTGTGTTAGGTGCATTAGTCAGAGGGAAATGGGTCTGGGTGGGTTACTCTTTGGAGGGTCAGTATAGACTTGTTGGGCTGAAGAGGCTGTTTCCACACTATAGGGAATCTAATTACCTCATGTACAACCATAGCTTATTCTCTGGTGGGTTGGCCAAAGATCTCAAAATCTGTGAAATTGTGAAAATATGTGGTTATACAGGATCGACTGATCTGGGAAACATCCCTCTCAGCAATGCAGATAGATCAGGCAATAAAATTCAGCAAAGCTTCTGATAAAACACAAATACTGAGAACAAGAATGAGCAGTACAACCTGTTTAGAGGTTTTTAGCTGATTGTGTTCTGACAGCAGAACCATCTGTTAAACAAATTGATTCAACTGAGCTATCAATGCTAACAACAGAGAAAGTTTTAAGAAGTAGCAGGCTTTCAGCAACATGACTTAGAGTATGAGGAAGTCTACTTCACCAGAAAAATGAGCACAGAAAAACACTGAAGCCATCCAGCTTAACAAACAATTTTCAAGGGGGATAGAAACAGACTAACGTGCACAGATCAAGAACATAATCAATAAAGGTGAAGTTGCCTGGTCTAACTGTCTAGCATATTTTTTAAAAACTATATTTTATAATTTGTTAGTCATACCCTGATTCAGAAATCCAAGATACTACAATAGAGACAATATTTGATTCTTGAGATTGAAGGTCCCCAAATGATGTTAAGGGAAACTGCTTGAGTTAGCAGAAAGGGTTCCTCCATAAAGGAAGTTCAGGAGATTCAGAATTTTCTGGACAATGTAATGGACTAGCAACACAGCCTACAAGGACTGATGCTCACCACAAAAGATGTCTTAGAAATAGACAATCCTGAGTCCTCAAAAAAGGAATATACTATTTTTTCAAATTCAAAGAGAGTGTGGTCTGAGGAAAATAAGAAATGTCCAAAGCAGCTATGTTTGTGAAGTCGGAGACATGTCGGAAGATGGATTGATGGCAAATGTCATATAGTTATATACGTGATCAAATTTTGTTACACTTATTTCTGTCATAAAATAAATATTCTTGTCATCTAAGAACTATGTTTCTTCTGTAAATATTCCATCTTCCATCATGAATCACAGGATAAGCATACGACCAAGTAAAGACAAAGGAGATTTGGTGGCATTGAACTACTTAGTCAGCCCTTACCTAGTACCACGTACTTAATGGAGATAGAAAAAAACTACAAGGTGCCAGCAGTGGTCATCTGAGAAAATGCTACCAGAAGTGAGGTACAGTGGATACACAATTCATGTGGTACAATTAAGGTTATGTCATCCCATTGTCAATTATGTCATCATGCTTGCCTCTGTTTACTTAACAAATGGTTTGTTTTGAGGGCAATTTATCAAATGAGAAGGCTTTTTTCACTCTGCATATATTTCAGTTAATCTAGTTGAGGCATAAAATGGTATTTCTGGAGAATCGAATGTTTTCTCATTTCAGTCACGGCATCTCAATCAAGCAGTCCCATGTCAGGTATGCCACCATACTGCAATATTTCAACACAACAGCACCAGTGAATTACCTTTCCATTTCAGATGTCATTGCAGTTTCCCTGAGATAGATACTAGTTTGCACTGTGATTAATCAGCTGAGAACTGTATTAAGATATTCAGAAATGCAATATAGAAAACCCTACCAATGAGGAGAGTGATGACATTTATCCTGAAGCAGCTATCGTTAATATAGTGTAGCGCTCCAACTCATATCATATCATTCAGTTCTCAGGAATGGAAAAAGTCATCTCTGAAAAAAAGCTTAAATTCAAATATCTTTTTCGATTTAATTATGCATGCCAAGAGTAAGATTATTTTTAGGAAAGCTTTACTGTATTATTTTTGTGATATAACCATGAATTGCTTTGAGATTGAACGTGACTTAATGGATACATGGATACATTTATACGCATATACTATAATTTTCCTGCAAAATACCAAAATGTCGTGTACTATGACCTAGGAATAGGCCATTCGGCCCATTTAGAATGTGCTAATGACCTTCTAAATTAAACTAACTGTTTGTTATAATCTCCTGTTTGCTCCCTGAGCAGTTAGAGGTTATTTTGAATGCTTTTTTTGTGGGATCTCCTTTAGAAAGACTTGGAGTTGCTCTGACAGACCAAATGTCTCCTTAATTCTTTGTGCAATGTACTTTACAACGTTCTGTAACTTACTCTTTTTGATGTAACTGCTATTTAGATAACATTGTGTAGATTGAGGAAAGTCTGTTTGATCACAAAACCTGTTTCCTCACCTGGCATCATGTAATACACAGTAATGCAAGCTATCCACTGCATAGCAAGTGCCAGTTTTTATTCTTTCCTCATGTCACTGAGGTCACTCCATGCATCTAGATGACTTTACTCAGGTGTGACCAAGGATAAGTCTAATTGTTTTAAAATATACCATTATATATAATTTATGTTAGCTGGAGATATGACATTTGGCTACAATATACAGGTCCCCATGAGTGTGTAGTAAAGATGTTTCACCGGAAACATTTTACACTTAGATACAAGACAGCAAATGTTTGTACCTTTCCTGGTAAAATTAATTAATGAGGTGTGCTATTGCACAAGTTGTTCAATGCATTGTGCAAAGAAATGTATTGTATTATAATTCTTTAAAATTCTCATAATAGATCCAATTCAGATGACCAGCCAAGATGTGAACGAAATGAGGCTGTCTGCTTCTCAGTCTCTTCTCCCAGTAAGCATCATAGCTTTGGCACTGCTGTTGTTTTTTTTATTATTAAATTATTTTTCTAAGCAACCTGCTCAAAGATGTTATTACACACTCCTAGAGCAGGTGGGATTTGAACCCGGGTCAATTAAAGAACTGTGGATGTTGTAAACCAGAAACAAAAGCAGAAACTGCTGTAAAACCTCATCAGGTCTGGCAGCATGTGTGAAGAGAAATCAGAGTTAACATTTCAGCTCAGAACTGAAGAAGAATTATCGCACCCGAAAAGTTAATTCTGATTTCTCTTCACAAATACTGCGAGACCTGCTGAGCTTGAACCTAGGTCATTCAGTTCAGAGGTAGGGACACCACCACTGCACAACAAGAAAGTCCAAAACACTGCTATTATTAACTGCTGCCTTAAACATAATGAAGCTGGTGTGATAAAGTTGGGTGGTGGTATTAATAAATGACATATGTTACCTGGTACATGATTGTGCAGTGACATTTTTTTTCCCTAAAGATCTTTTACAATGATGAGATTCACTACAGTGTAGAAATAGGTCATTAGGCCCAACAAGTCCACACTGACCCTCCGAAGAGTAACCCACCCAAACCCATTTCCCCCTATTTACCTCTGACTAGTGCACCTAACAATATGGGCAATTTAGCATGGCCAATTCGCCTGACCTGCACAGCTTTGGATTGTGGGAGGAAACCGGAGCATCCAGAGGAGACCCACGCAGACACGGGGAAAATCTGCAAACTCCACACAGTCGCCCGAGGCTGGAATTGAACTGGTGCTGTGAGGCAGCAGTGCTAACCACTGAGCCACCGTGCCATCCCAAATTTACTGAGAAAATTAATGAACCTCAAACAAAATTAAATCTAAAACAAGTTCCAACTTCATTTATAACTGGTTCTCAACCATATCCATCTTTGACTTACGATATGTTTCAGTAACATATACATTTATGACGCTTGCACAAAATGCTCAGGAGATATATTTTCTGCTATTTCTCTAACCTCACACCAATGTCTTTTCAAAGTTGCAGAATTCTAAAGGCCTTATGTTTATAGGTGCACTGTGAATTTTGAGTATGTCAGCTAACTTTGCGCAATTCAATCAATTGGAATTTAATGTTTACTCTAATGTTTGACCTAAAGTTGGACACTGGGCAGTCCCATACTGGTGCACTTCCAGAGAACAAAAAATGTTACAGTAAAGACATATCCATTGCCCAGGGACATGATTGTGCTCAAAATACACATTTCCCTGCCAACCCTCTGTTTCTCACTTGGTCCCATTTGTTTAACACTAGTACTGACAATACTGTTGTATAATTTCAACCAGTGTTTGTTGAATGGCTGGCTCAGATAAAGTCATAGAGTCATAGAGATGTACAGCATGGAAACAGACCCTTCGGTCCAACCCGTCCATGCTGACCAGATATCCCAACCCAATCTAGTCCCACCTGCAGCACCCGGCCCATATCCTTCCAAACCCTTCCTATTCATATACCCATCCAGATGCCTTTTAAATGTTGCAATTGTACTAGCCTCCACCACTTCCTCTGGCAGCTCATTCCATACATATACCACCCTCTGAGTGAAAAAGTTGTCCCTTAGGTCTCTTTTATATCTTTCCCCTCTCACCCTAAACCTATGCCATCTAGTTCTGGATTCCCCCACCCCAGGGAAAAGACTTTGTCTATTTACCCTATCCATGCCCCTCATAATTTTGTAAACTTCTATAAGGTCACCCCTCAGCCTCCGACGCTCCAGGGTAAACAGCCTTAGCCTATTCAACCTCTCCCTCTAGCTCAAATCCTCCAACCCTGGCAACATCCTTGTAAATCTTTTCTGAACCCTTTCAAGTTTCACAACATCTTTCCAATATGAAGGAGACCAGAATTGCATGCAATATTCCAACAGTGGCCTAACCAATGTCCTATACGGCGGCAACATGACCTCCCAACTGGGCCATTCAACCTGCCACTGTTTAGCCACTGACTTTGATTGGCCAGCCCACCTCTGTAGCCTTGGGAAACTGCAAACAGCCAGTTCCACTTTCTTCATTTTCACCAAATCCGTCTCTTGAAAGATTTGTACGTAATTTTTCAAGCGAAGTATTGAATTTTATTTGATAAATGATGATGAAGCAGACCTCAATCGCTTTCTTGAGAATAAATTTTACATTGTTTTTGTTTGCATTCTCATTGGTCAACTTTGTCTTTATCTGCACATCCAATTGCTTCCATTTTTATAATGGAATTGAGCCACGTCTTATCGCCAAAATAGTTTTAACACTGTGTGGTGAACTTCCAGACCTCTCTTTCCTCTGACCTTGTAAATGTCTAACTATTATCTTCAGGCATCTTGACATATTCTATCCTTTAGCACTATTCTTCCTTTCCTTTGGCCTATCATGTCAGTCTCGACCTTGATCAGCACATTTCCCCTTACTGATGTTGGGGCATATTTGTATTCTAATCTATCTGCATAATCCCAGATCAGCCCTGATCCAACTGTTTTCCACTTTCTAGCTCTGCTTGACATAAAGGTGACATTTATTCTTGACTCCCTGTGTGCAAAACTATAGTAATTATTTGTCTTGCATTGTTTCAAGATTAATGTCATTCTTTTGAATCATAAAATTCCTACAGTGTGGAAGCAGGTCATTCAGCCCATCAAGTCTATACTGACCTTCTGAAGAGCATCCCACCCTATAGCCCTACATTCCCCAGGGCTAATCCACCTAGCCTGCACACAACAGGTAATTTAGCATGGGCAATCTAACTAACCTGCACATCTGTGGACAGTGGGAGGAAACCAGAGCACTCAGAAGAAACCCACACAGATATAGGGAGAACGTGAAACTTCACTTGGACAGTCATCCAAGGGTGGAATTGAACCTGGGCTCCTGGTACTGTGAACAGCAGTGTGAGGCGCTGTGACAACTAGCTTTCCTAACATACTCAACAAGAATATTTGGAAAGAAAATCAGATCCATTGTCTGTGATAGGAAGCAGAATGCTATTCCTTGATCACCAGTCTTCACCCTCCTATATAAATCAGCTCAGATTACATCACAACAGAGACTGACTCCATTAAATTGAAAAGACATTGACATTCGAAAAGTTATAAAGTATATCGCCTTGAGTCTATGTTAATTCCTCATAGTAATTGTAGAAGCAATAAATAACATTGTCTTCCTGCCAGTTGGAATAAAAATATATGTGACCAAATAAGTTCCCTTGTTGCTATTTTGTAGCTTACAGTCAGAAGGGTAAAGGCATCCTTGAAGAGACCTTCCAAGTTTCGCTTGCACAACACAGCAGTTAAACGCATATACGACCTGGTGAAATGCTCAAACCCAGAAATTGTGAGTCCTGGTGAATAGCTCAAATGTAACATTTAAAGTCGAGTGCTATAACATAAAAGCAAGAAAATAACTTGGTGTGTAATGAGTGTCAAACATTATATTATGAAAATTGCTTCCATTTTATAATGTGTATCATTTAGTTAAGTGATTTTATGCAGTAACCTGCACAGCTCCGCTCAAGAGGTGGTATATAAGACTGATAGTGTGTCACAACTATACTATTTTATCACAAATATAGTACTAGCTTAGTCCCTGAGATTTCTGATGTAAATCAAAAACTAACATTTGTGGGATCAATCACAACTTGAGAAGCCATTAGTGGGTTTTTGGAATTGTATCCCGTTCCTCCAATTTAATATTAACTACCACACCTAATTTAGTAATTTTGCAGTGTACTGGAGTCTCAATAAAACAAGTGATCATAATTTCTTTGTGGCTAGCAACTATATAGCAACTGTACTAAAGGGTTTGAATGAGAATCAAAACCTTTTGATCCTTGATTACTTTTAAATAAGGAATTTGAATAATTTGGGGGGATACACTAACAAGAAGAAGAACGATTTATATTGCTAAAATACTTTATCACCAATGTGTTGTACAGAAAACCTAAATAAGAAACTAACCTGGCCTCAAAGAAGCACAATTTGGGCAGAAGGTGAAGGCTTTACAGATAGTGGAGAAAAGATTCACAAGAATATTTCCAGGGATGAGAAACTCCAGCTGCAAGGATAGGTTGAAGAATCTGTGAATGTTTTGGTTGCAGAGAGGATGCTCGAGAAGATATTTTGCAGGGGTGCTCAAAATGCTAAACCTGGACAAATATGGAAAAACTGATCCTTCTGTTGGAAGAATTGAGAACCAGCAGACATCAATGAAAGATGATGTAATGATTGAAATGAGATCAGCCAGGTAGACCTTATAGAACATGAGTTCCCTGATTGGGGTGGTTAATCTGGTCCAAAGAGGGAGCCCTGACTGATAGATATAAACAGGTGTGTCAGACATCCTGTTCACTCCGAGAGCTGACTCTGAGGGAGCTGGATCAGTGTCATGGACTCTCCACATATAAATAAAGGGTAACTTGCTGACAGGATATTTGCCTCTGTGGAGACTTTTTAGGTGGTTGGCAAAAGAAGCAGCAGCATGAGGAAAACATTTTTTAAGCCATTCTGTTTATTAATAACATAATATGATAGTCACAGCCAGGGACTTTACATGCCAGCCACAGGAAGCATCACTGCATGCACCAATGATATCATTGAATTCCATGCGCGTTAACCTAGTGTTCATGCATAAGTTGCTGACAAGGAGTCTGGGACCGTGAGGTGGACAGTGGGGCGACACTGGGACTAGGACAACGGCCAGAATGGGAGCGGTAAAGGGGTCCTTTGCACTGGAACTGGGGCAGGGACAAGATCCCCAGAAGCAGCACACATTTTCATCTGGCAATGATGAGAAAGTTGGGGAAGTGATTAGAAGGCTGCAATGGGAGTGGGGGAGAGAGTAAAGCTGCTAGGATACAATAAACGTTTTCTTTTCTGTCATGCAGGAACCTGATTTTACAACCATCTTTAAAGAGACTGCTGTTTCCTGTCACTTGGGAATGACATTAGTTTGCTTTCTGCTCTTTGCACCGCCTAGGAGTTGTTCATAGGATACGTGTCATTTTTGCTATGTGAGTGGCCCAGGATTTGGAATGTACTGCCTGAGAGTGTAGTAGAGGCAGATTCAATCACGACGTTCAAAACAGAACCTGAGAAGGAAAAAAAGGAAGGACTATGGGAAAAAGCATGGGAGTGAGTCCAGGTTAACAGTTCTGACACAGAGTTGCATAGAAATGACAGGCCAAATTTTAAGATTTGGGTACTGATAAAATACAAAGAAAGACATAAAAGACATACACCTTGAAAGATTAAGGGTATACTGTGGATAAAAAGCATTGGTCTGTTTAATCAGCAATGATCAAAATAAATAGTGGAGCAGGCTTAATAGGTACAACAGCTTGCTCCTATTCCCATTTTGACAAAGCTTCTTATCAGGCACAAAGTAAAAAATCACACAACACCAGGTTATAGTCCAAACTACTTGCACTCATCAGTATACTTAACAAGAATACCAATTCAAGGAGGAAAACTAACATTTATACTGTGTGAAAGGAGAGTGCTGTTTGGCATGTGGACTGTGATTGGTAAAAGCGTTACTATGGAGCATGCATGTATTAATGAGGATTGATAGCTAATTAGAGTCATAGAGTCCTGGAGATGTACAGCACAGAAACAGACCCCTTGGTCCAATTTGACCATGCTGACCAGATATCCCAACCCAATCTGGTCCCACCTGCCAGCACCCGGCCTATATCCCTCCAAACCCTTCTTATTCATATACCCATCCAAATGCCTTTTAAATGTTGCAATTGTATCAGCCTCCACCACTTCCACTGGCAACTCATTCCATACACGTACCACCCTCTGCGTGAAAATGTTGCCCCTTAGGTCTCTTTTATATCTTTCCCCTCTCACCTTAAACTCTCTAGTTCTGGACTCCCCCACCCCAGGGAAAAAACTTTGTCTATTTATCCTATCCATACCCCTCATGATTTTATAAACCTCTATAAGGTCACCCCTCAGCCTCCAACTCTCCAGGGAAAACAGCCATAGCCTATTCAACCTCTCCCTATATCTCAAATCCTCCAACACTGGCAACATCCTTGTAAATCTTTTCTGAACCCCTTTCAAGTTTTACAATATCTTCCCAATACCAATACGCAATATTCCAACAGTGGCCTAACTAATGTCCTGTACAGTTGCAACATGACCTCCGAACTCCTGTAATTTTAAACAGACAGGTTAACTCTGATCGGTCAGGGCTTTGTCCTGAGAAATGAACCTGTGAACAGCTAGCACATATTGTGTTGAGTTGAAACAAAAGTTTTTTCTTCTCTTTAATTACTATTCTTGCAAGTTGTCCTGATGAGTTCAAGATGAAATGTTCCAACAAGAGATCTTTTAGCAATACTGAAACATTTTAATATCAAATGTCTATTTTCTTTAAGATTGTATGATTTTATATCATGGTTATGGATGTTTGATAAATTGCCTTTCAAAGACAATTACACAATTTTTAAAATTTTTAAATTTAATGTTTATTTTATTCATTTGTGGGATTTGGACACCGCTGGCTGGCCAGCATTTATTGCCCATTACTGGTTGTCCTTGAGAAGGTGCTGGTGAACTGCCTTATTGAACCATTGCTGTCCACCTGTTGTGGGTTGACCCACAATGCCCTTAGAGAGGGAATTCCTGGATTTTGACCCAGCGACAGTGAAGGAATAGCAATATATTTCCAAGTCAGGATGGTGAGTGACTTGGAGGGGAACTTGAAGGTGGTAGTATTCCCATATATCTGCTGCCCATATCCTTCTAGATGCAGATGGTTGTGGGTTTGGAAGGTGCTGACTGAGGATATGTTGAATTTCTCCAGTGCATCTCCAGCAGATACTACACACTGCTACTACTGAGCGTCGGTTTTAGAGGCTTGGATGTTTGTGGGTACCATGCCAATCAAGCAGGCTGCTTTTTCCTGCATGGTGTCAAGCTTCTTGAATGTTGTTGAGGCTACACTCATCCAGGTAAGTGGGCAGTATTGATCACACTCCTGACATGTGCTTCATAGATGGTAGATAGGCTCTGGGGAATCAGGAGGTGAGTTGCAGTATTCCTAGCCTCTGACCTACTCATTCAGCCATTGTGTTTATGTGGTGAATCCAGCTGAGCTTCTGATCAACGATAACTCCCAGGATGTTGATAGTGAGGCATTCAATGATGGTAGCACCATTGAATGTCATGGGGTGGTGGTTAGATTGTGTCTTACTGGCGATGGTCATAGCCTGGCATTTGTGCAGCACAAATATTACTTGCCACCTGTCAGCCCAAGTCTGGATATTGTCCAGATCCTGTAGTGTTTGGACGCTTCAGTATCTGAGGGGTTGCGAATGGTGCTGAACACTGTGCAATCATTGGCGAACAACCCCACTTCTGACCTTATAATCGAGGGAAGGTCACCGATGAAGCAGCTGAAGATGGTTGGATCTAGGACACCGCCCTGAGGAACCCCTGCAGAGACGTCCTGGACGTGAGATGACTGACCTCCAACAACCCCAACCATCTTCCTATGTGTCAAGTATTACTCTAGCCGCCAGAGAATTTGCCCCCTGATGCCTTTTGATTCTAGTTTTGCAAGAGCTCCTTGATGCCCCACTAAGTCAAATGCAGCCTTGACGTCAAGGGCAATCACCCTTACCTCGCCTCCAGGAATTCAGTTCTTTTGTCCATGTTTGAACCAAGGCTGTTATGAGGTCAGGAACTGAGTAGCCCTGGTGGAACCCAAACTGGGCGTCACTGAGCAGGTTATTGCTGAACAAATTATTCTTGTCAAACACTGTTGATTACACATTCCATCACTTTGCTGATGATTGAGAGTAGACTGATGGGGCGGTAATTAGCCAGGTTGGATTTGTCCTGCTTTTAGTATACAGGACATTTTCCACATTGTTGGGTAGATGCCAATGTAGTACCTGTGCTGGAATAGTTTGGCGAAGGGAGCGGCAAGTTCTGGAGCACAAGCCCTCTATACTATTGCCTGAATGGTGTCAGCGTCCGTAGACTTTGCAGTATTCAGCATCCAACCATTTCTTGATGTCACGTGGAATGAATAGAATTGGCTGAAGGCTAGTATCTATAATGCTGGGACCACTGGAGGAGGACAAGATGGATCATCCACTCTGGCTGAAGGTTGCTGCAAAAGCTTCAGCCTTATCTTTTGCAATGATGTGCTGGGCTTTTCCATCATTGATGATGGGAATATTTGTGGACCTGCCTCCTCCAGTGTATTGTTTAATTGTCCACTACCATTCATGACTGGATATGGCAGGACTTCAGGGCTTAGATCAGATCTGTTGATTACGGGGTCACTTACCTCTATCTATCACTTGCTGCTTGTGCTGTTTGACATGCAAGTAATCCTATTTGGTGGCTGGTGCTGCTGCTGGCATGCCCTTCTGCTCTCTCTATTTAACCAGGGTTGGTCCCCTGGCTTGATGGTAATAGTTGAGTCAGGGAAATGCGGTTACAGGTTGTATTGGAGTGGAATTCTGCTGCTTTTGATGGCTCACAGCATCTCCTGGATGCCCAGTTTTGAGTTGCTAGATCTGTTTGAAGTTTATCCCATTTAACATGGTTATAGAACATAATGGAGTTTATTCTCAATGTGAAAGCAGGACTTTGACTCCAGAAGGTCTGTGCGATGGTTGCTCTTACTGATACTGTCATGGACAGATGCATTTGCAGCCGGCAGATTGGTAAGGATGAGGTCAAGTAAGTTTTTCCTTCTTGTTGGTTCCCTCACCACCTGCCGCAGACCCAGTCTAGCAGCTATGTCCTTGAGGATCCGACCAGTTCGATCAGCAGTACTGCTGCCGAGCCACTCTTGGTGGCGGTGGAGTGAAATTCCTCACTCAGAGTACACTTTGTGCCCTTGCTATCTTCAGTGCTTCCTCTCTATGTGTTGTTCAACATGTAAGAGTACCAATTCATCAGCTGCGGTACGTGGTAATCTGCAGGAGGTTTCCTTGCCCATGTTAAACCGGAAGCCATGAGACTTCATAGTCAAGAGTCAATGTTAAGGACTCCCGGGGCAACTCTATCCTGACTATATACCACTGCAAGTGAGACAGAACATATCCAGGGATGGCGATGGTGTATCTGGAATATTGTCTGTAAGGTATGATTCTGTGAGTATGACTATGTCAGGCTGTTGTTTGATTCGTCTATGTGACAGCTCTCCTAATTTTGGCACTAACCCCCAGATGTTAGTGAGGAGAACTTTGTAAGATCAACAGGGCTGTTTCTGCCATTGTCTTTCCCAGCGCCTAGGTCAATGCTAGGTGGTCCTTTTTAAACTGAAAAAATGAGAGTGTGAGCATGAACTTGCTGGCAGTAAAGGAGGTCTTTAACATAATGTAAGAGATTGCAATGGAACATTTAGAGTTGACAATTGGTAGGCTTTTGGTGTCTCCAGCATTTATACCAGTCGATCCCTTGTGGCATTGCTCACATTGGTGTGGAGTATCATTGTGGTCTTTAGATGACTTAGGTTAAACATATCTGGAATCAATTTGGTTCAGCATAAGTGTTAAAATTGATTCAGCACCAGTCAGATCAATATATATTGAAACTTTAGACAACTATAAAAACAACTCACGAGACACCTGCTTCAGCAACCAGACTACATTTACTTTGGATCTGTCTTCACTAAGGAAGATACAAAGAGCCTTCAAGATACACTAAGGGACAGAGTCAAGCATGTAGAGGGAACTGAAGGAAATCCTTATTAGTCCGGAAATAGTATTGGGGAAATTAATGGGATTAAATCCCAACAAGTCCCCAGCGATTGGTGTTCTGCATCCCAGTGAACTGAAGGAAGTGGCTCTAGAAATTGAGCACACTCTGGTTATCATTTTCCAGCATTCTATAGAGTCTGGAAGAGTTTTAATGGACTGAAGTGTAGCTAACATAAGATCACTTTTTAAAAAAAAGTTGGAGAGAGAAAACAGGGAACTATAGGTTTAGCCTGATATCAGTCGTGAGGAATATGCTGGCATCAGTTATTAAGGATGTAATAATGAGCATTTGGAAAGCGGTGACAGAATTGGTCCTTGTCTGCATGGATTCACTAAAGGGAAATCATGCTTGACAAGTCTTCTGGAATTTTTTGAGAATGTGACCAGTCGAGTGGACAAGGATGAATCAGTAGATGTTGTATGTCTGGACTTTCAAAAGGCTTTTGATAAGGTTCCACACTAGAGATTAGTAAGGAAAATTAAAGCTCATGATATCGGATGTAATGTATTCACATGGGTGGAGAGCTGGTTGGCAGACAGGAAACAGAGTTAGAATAAATGGGGTCTTTTCAGAGTGACAAGCAGTCATGAATGGGGTGCCACAGAGTTCAGTGCTGGGACTATCCAACTGTTCACAATATATACTAATGATTTGGATGAAAGAATTGAATGCAATATCAAATTTGCTGCTGGGTGGCAGTGTGTGCAGTAAGGAGGATGCTAAGAGGCTGCAGGGTGCCTTAGACAGACTGGCTGACTGGGCAAACACTTGGCAAATGCAATATAATGTGGATAAATGTGAGGTTACCAACATTGGTCACAAAAACAGAAGACTGATTATTAATTGAATGGTAGCAGGTTAGGAAAAGGTGAGGAGCAACAAGACCAAGATGTTATGGTGTAACAATCGCTGAAGGTTGGCATGGAGGTGCAGCAGGCAGTGAGGAAATGCTGGCCTTCATAGCAAGAAAATGTGTTTATAGGGCTAGAGATATCTTGCTGCAATTATACAGGGCCTTGATGAGGGCACACCTTGAGTATTGTGTGCATTTTTGGTCTCCTAGTCTGAGGAAAGACATTCTTACTATTAAGGGAATCTAGCAAAGGTTCACCAGACTGCTTCCCAGGATGGCAGGACTGACATATGACGAAAGTTTGGATTGGCTGGGCTTGTACTCACTAGAATTTAGAAGAATGAGGGAGATATTTCATAGAGACGTGTAAAATCCTGATGGGACTGGACAGGCTAGATGTGGGTAGAATGTTCCTGATGTTGGGGACGTCCAGAACTGGAGTCGCAGTCTAAGAATAAGGGGTAAGCCATTCCGGACTGAGATAAGGAAGAATTTATTCACTTTGGGAGTTGTGAACCTGTGGAATTCTCTCCTTCAGAATGCGGTATGGGCCAGTTCATCAGATATATTCAAACAGGAGCTGTACACAGCTCTTGCGGCTAAAGAGATCAAGAGGTATGGAGAGAAAGCGAGAGTGGAATACTAAGATTGCATGATCAGCCATTGTCACATTGAAGGGCCAAATGGTCTACTCCTGCTATGTTTCTATTGAGCCCCGCCCCTCCAACCGCCACCAGGACAGAACCCCACTGGTCCTCACCTACCACCCCACCAATCTCCATGTACAGCGCATCATCCGCCGTCACTTCCGCCACCTCCAAACAGACCCCAGCACCAAGGATATATTTCCCTCCCCTCCCCTATCAGCTTTCCGTAGAGACCACTCCCTCCGCGACTCCCTTGTCAGATCCACACCCCCCACCGACCCAACCTCCACTCCCGGCACCTTCCCTTCCAACCGCAGGAGGTGCAACACTTGCGCCCACACCTCCCCCCTCACTTCTCTCCAAGGCCCCAAAGGAAACTTCCATATCCGCCACAGATTCACCTGCACCTCCACCCACATCATCTACTGCATCCGCTGCAGCCGGTGTGGCCTCCTCTATATTGGGGAAACAGGCCGCCTACTTGCGGAGCGATTCAGAGAGCACCTCTGGGCCACCCGGACGAACCAACCCAACCAACCTGTTTCTTCTTGACCTCTCCGCCTCCACCCTACTCCGACCTATCACCCTCACCTTGACCTCTTTCCACCTATCACATTTCCAACTCCCCTCCTCCAAGTCCCTCCTCCCTACCTTTTATCTTCTCCTGCTGAACACTCTCTGCTCATTCCTGAAGAAGGGCCTGTGCCCGAAACGTCGAATCTCCTGTTCCCTGGATGCTGCCTGACCTGCTGTGCTGTTCCAGCAATAAAGTTTCAACTAAGAGTAACTATTGCCCATTGCTGTTAAAAGAAATCTGGTTCACGGATGTTCCTTTGGCAAAGAAATCTGCCAACCAGAAAGTCTAATCTTGTTTTGTATGGTCCATCCCTTAATTTGAATCTGCTTGGAAAAATAATCTTTTTCTATTTCTTCTCCATATGCTAATTAGTTTCATTGTGGTAAAGCTGTTTTAAAATTTTGTCATCATAATATTGCTTGTAACATGCAGTTGCTTTGACTTGTTTTTTAAATCACCGATGGGACACAGAGGTTACTAGCTGACCAACATTTATTGCCTGTCCCCATTTGCCCTTAAGAAAGTGTTAGTGAATTGCCCTCTCGAACTGTTGAAGTCAATGTTCCGTAGGCCTATCAGCAATGCCCTAATGGAGGGAATTCTAGGATTCTGATCCTTTAACAGTGAAGAAAGAGCAATATATTTCCAAGTGAGCGGCTTGGGTGGGACATTGCAAATGGGGCTACTCCCCATGGTTATGTTTCCTATATCCTTCTCAGTGGAAGTGGTCATGGCTTTGGAAGGTGTTATCTGAGGTCTTTGGTAAATTTTGACAGTGCATTTTGTCGATAATACTCCGCTGCTATTGAACGTTGGTGTTGAAGGGAGTGAGTGCTTGTGAATGTGGTGCCAATCAAGTGGCTGCTTTAGCCTGGATGCTGTGAATATTCCTGAGTGTTGTTGGGACAGTACCCATCCAGACAAGTGGGGAGTATTCTAAGACACTCTCATCCTGTGCCTTGTAAATAGTGAACAGGCTTTAGGGAGTCAGGAGGCAAGTTACTCACCGCAGTATTCCTCAGTCTCTGCGCAGCTCTTGTAGCCATTGTGTTTATGTGATGAATCCAGTTGAGTTTCTGGTTAATGGTAACCTCTAAGGTTATTGATAGTGGGAGATTCAGTGATTATAATACCATTGAATGCCAAGAGGTGATTTACAGATTGTCTCTTATTGGAGATGATCACTGCCTAACATTTGTGTGGCATGAATAAGCACGTGAATATGCAAGGAATGGAGGGATATGGACCAAGGACAGGCAGAAGAAACTAGTTTAATTTGGCGTCGTGTTTGGCACAACATTGTGGGCCGAAGGGCCCATCCCTTTGCATACTGTTCTATTCTATGAACGTTACTTGCCACATTGCAAAATGTTATATTTATTTGGCAGAATCAAAGCTCTTGTGTTTATATAGTTAAGGAGCAAAATGTTCTTTGTTTATCAGGCATCTTCCCTCCCCATTAAAGAATAAGTCAGATGGCTTACAGGAGTGACTGAGTGCAATATCACTGAGGAAATCTGTGGAATACAAGAAGTTAAAATGATAGTTACGCATATCTGTGTTCACTCTTCTTAGCAATCGGAAAAGCTAATATTTTTAATATTTTTCTTCCAGCTAATAGCAGTTAATAATATATGTAATTAATTGATCGTTATTTTCTAGTTTACAGTCAGAAGGATAAATATACCCTCGATGAGCACCACAAAATTTGGCTTAAACAACACTAAAGTTAAAAATACATGTAATCTGATGAAATGTTCGACACCAGAAATTGTGAGTACTATTGAATAACTTTGGATGTAACATTTCTATGCTCATGCTATACCTTCGAAAAAATGTTAAAGCTGAACTAAGTGAGTGCTAAGAGATTGCAAGCATAAAGCAAATAACCTTTTTTGTGTAACACAAGTCGCGAATTTTGCTTTAAAGAAATTACTCCCTCCTTACCATGAGTTTAATATTTCAGAAAGTAATTGCACATAGTAACCTAAACAAAGCTGGATAAAGTGTGTAGTAGGATGGCGTTATCAGGAATGGACATCAACATTATTCTCCCCTCAAAATACCTCTGTAAGTCTATGGTTGGATGAATCACCAATCTGAGCAACCTTTATAATGGGACAGGAATAATTGCTTTCGGGCCAATTTACTTCAATTTAATAACAGTTCCTCCATTGTTATCGCAGTCCCTTGCAGCATATTGAAGGATCAATAGCAAAATGGTTGTTAGTTCTCTGTGGCTAATACAAACATATGACCCTATTATAGGTATTCAATGGAGTTTAAATTATCTTGACCTTGTTCTCAAACATTGAACAGCAGATACAGAAAGGTCATGATTGAAATTAGAAATGTTTGTACACAGCTAAAAATAAATCTATCGATAAATACTTAGCCACAGGTTTGTTTACGTCCATTCCTTATTAATTGCCCTTTCAGTGACACCCATTATTCCTCCACTTGCACTCCTATGCCCTTTAACATGTTGTTACGTCGCAGTCATGTTCGTCTTTTCTAGAACTCCACATTTAAATCTTTCCAATCAGGATTCACCCTGTCCAACTTCATCACAGTGTCAAAGTCAGAAATGGCATGCTCTATGAAGTTGGCAGAAGCAAATTGCCCTTCCTGTCCTTCACAACCTTCCTGTAGCTTTTTGACTATGCCACCTTCCATCGCCATCCCTCAATCATCAGCCAGCTGGGTGCAACTGTACACAGTTGCTTCTATTCTCACTT
The DNA here is from genome assembly GCF_004010195.1 of Chiloscyllium plagiosum. Classification (NCBI taxonomy): domain Eukaryota; kingdom Metazoa; phylum Chordata; class Chondrichthyes; order Orectolobiformes; family Hemiscylliidae; genus Chiloscyllium; species Chiloscyllium plagiosum. The sequence continues at coordinate 20,344,866 of NC_057712.1, read as the reverse complement.
ATTGACTTGTAGCCAGTGAAATCACCTTCAATAGTTTCTCCTCCTGCCCCGTACCATTATCTCTCCTGTTCCCAAGGATGTCTGCCTACCTTCTTTTGCACCTGTCTTCCTTCCTTTTGTTGACATCATCGAAATCCATAGCATCAGTTTGCAGATGTACACTGATGACTCCCAACTCTACTTGCACCCCCAACTCTCTCGCTTTTTCTAGATATTTACTAGATCAACCTGTTCAGAGATGTTATTACACACTTCTGGAGCAGATGGGACCTGAACCCAAGTCTCCTGGCCCAGAAGTTGGGGATGCTAACACTGGACCACATGAGCCCTGTCTCAATTTGTCAACGCCTTATAAATTGTCAGACTCCAATTACATATTCTAAAGATCAAAGACATTGTCCACTCCCATATAAAAACCCCATGCCCTTGCTTGTGATTTCATCCTTCTATCTGACAACAGCCTGGAGCTGAACGTGACTATTCTTAACTTTAGTGTTATCACTAGGATCGCTTCTTTCCACTTTTGTACTATCGTTGAACTCTGCTCCTCCCCAGCTCATCTGTTGTTGAAATACTCATCCATGCTTTTTCTTTCATCTCTAGACGTAACTGTTCCGGACTCCTGGTCTGTCTCTCATATTCCACCCACTATAAACTAAAGGTTAAACAAAACACCAAAGCAATATAGCAGTCCATCAATCTCATCTCTAAAAGATCAAGAGAATTGCTTAGATGCTAAACCAACCTTACAATTGAAATCACAAACCCCTTTCCCAAGGTGGCATCTGGGACATTTTCTATTGAAAGTGATTGTATTTATCTCAGACACTGTTTCCCATTTTTGGGATGCCTCGCAATGCTTAAAAATGGGTACAGAAGAGTTGTATTTCTCCCTGATTGGCTAGATGTTAATGTGCAATAATTATGATTATGCACTTTTCTCTGACTCCAGTCTCTACTCAAATAAAAGCAAAAATACTGCAGGTGATGGAAATTTGAACTGACATGGAAATGGTAGAGAAGCTCAGCAGGTCTAGCAGTATCTTTGAAAAGAGCAACAGAGCCAATTTTGTTATAGTTGTTATGTCATAAGTCTGTTATGACTTATCTTCAGCGTTCTGTATAAGAGTCATACAGGACTCAAAATATTAATTCGATTTCTATCTTCACAGATGCTGCCAGGCCTGCTAAGTTTCCCTAGCATTTTCTGAGTTTGTCCCCAAGTGTCTAAATCAATTCCCGCACATTTTTCCATTCTGCCATATGCTATTTAGATTCTCAGCAAATGTTGCTGTAACTCTCTGTTATAGCATCTTGGGAAATGTTGTATCACATGAACGTACAAATGTAGGCCACTCAGCTCTTCAAGCATGCTTTACCAAACAATAAGATCATGGCTGATAATTTTAACCTCAACTCTACATTCCTACATATTCCCAATGATCTTTCATCACCTTGGTAATCATGAACCTGTCTACCTCTGTCTTTAAAAAATTTAAGGATTTTGCATCCACTGCCTTTTGAGGAAGGGAATTTCAAATACTCACAACTCTTTGAGAGAATAGGCACACCCTAAACTTTTAATCTATGACTCCTAGTTTTAGATTTTTCCACAAGAGGAAATATCCTTTGAATATGTACCTGGTCAAGTCCTCACAGGATCTTAAATGTTTCAGTTAAGTCACCTTTGACTTTTCTAAACTCCAAAGGATTCAGGCTTAGCCTGTCTATGCTTTCCGCATAAGGCAATCCACTCATTCAAGGAATTAGTCTAGTAAACCATCTATGAACTGTGCCCAATGCATTAACAACCTTCTGTAAGTGCAGTGCCCAGTACTATACTAATAATCCAGATGTAGACTCACCAATCCCCTGTAAAAATGTATCATAACTTTGCTATTCTTGCATTCAATTTTCCTCTCAATAAACATGACATTCTATTAGATTTCCAGATTACTTACAATACCTGGATACTAGCCTTCCATGATTCATGCACTAGAACACCTAGATCTCTCTGTATCTCACATTTCTGCAACCTCTCACCATTTATATAATATGCTTCTTTTTACTTCTTCCCACCAAAATGGACAATTTCACATTGTTATGATCACAGCTCACTTTCCTACTGATGTATGTGTCCATCAGCAAATTTAGCTACCACAGCTTCAATACCTTCATCCAAAATCATGTATATAAATTGTAGAGCCGTGATCCCAGAATTGATGCCAATGGCATACCATTACCATGATAGCCTGACAACCTGAAAAAGACCTACTTATTCTGATTCTCTGCTTCCAGTTAGCAAGCCAACTTTCTATCCATGCTAATGTGTTACCTACTACACCAGGTGCATTTATTTTCTGCAATAACCTATATTGTGGCACCTGAGCAAAAATCGTCAAGAAATCTAAAAACAAAGTATCCAATGGCTCCCTTTATCTACAACACACATTACTACATCAAAGAGCTCCAATAAATTAATGACTTCTCTTTGATAAAACCATGTTGGCTCCGCCAGCTGAACTTATCTAAGTGCCTGCTATAATGTTGTTAATAATAGTTTCTAATATTTTCCAAATTACAGCCATTAAGCTAACTGCCCTGTAGTTTCCTGTTTCCTGCTTTCTTTTTTTTGAATGAAGAATTTCATTAACTATTTTCCAATCTAAACATGGACCATAAAACAGTACAGTACAGGAACAGGCCCTTTGACCCACGATGTTGTGCTGAACTTGATGCCAAATTAAACTTATCCCTCTGCCTGCTCTTTGTCCATATCCCTCCATTTCTTGCATGTGCTTATCTAAAAGTCGCTTAAATACTCCTAAAGTATCTGCCTCCACCACCACTTCTGGCAGCACACGCCAGGCACCTACCACTCTCTGTGTAAAAACCTTGCCCTTCACATGTCCTTTGAACTTTTCCTCTCTAACCTTTAATGTACACCCCTGAGTTTTAGACATTTCAACTCTGGGAAAAAGATCCTGACTGTCAACCCTAGGAGCCTTCCCTGAATCCAGATGAATTTTGGAAAGTTAAAACCAACACATCAGCTATTTCACTATTTCTTTTAAGAATTGAGGATGAAATCCATCAGGGCAATTTCAATAATTTACTCAGAATCAATCTAAAGAGTCTTATTGTGATATATTTTTGGTGTGCAAAATTCATGTTGGTGAGAATCTATTCAGATTTCAGCTCAGTTGTACAAGTTCTGGAATTGGTTTATTGGAAGTTGGATTCAGTTCTGATTATAACCATCTCTGTGGACAGGTTATGGATTTTCTAATGTTTCTTCATGTGCCACTGATTATTTAAATTGGATATCCCTTACTGCTCTTCTTTATTCTTTTCAGAAAAACCTTAAACCTGACATACAACATGCTGCCAGTTTACATTTCCAGCCTTCCTCTAGGCATGCACTGGAACATCAACTTCAAGATCTCCCTGACCCAGTGACCTGTACAGATCAGCAGATGGTTCAAGATAAAGAATGTGAGCTACAGAAAAACATGCTGACAGAAGAAATGCCAGCCCAGGTAAGTTCCATGCTCTGATTAAGGTCAGGTTTCCTTTAATTTAGAAATGTGGAAGTGATGGCCATACACTTCAGGAGAGGATAAAGCCACTTACATTTTCCCTGATAAAACCACTTACATTTTCTGTAATATTCTTCCAAAATATTTTCATAACTTAGAAAGGCTTTTGGCAATGAGATTTGAGTAAAAATATTTTAGCTTATTTTTATCACTCCAGTATCTTGCTTTAGACAGAGTCTTGGCTTGTGATAGCACAAACTTTTAAACTGTGCTGCCAACATCTAGTTGGAAGATTATCCATTCTAATCCTCGGAAGACTGCAATTTCAGCACCAGGGCATGCATTGGAAAAGGTTGGAGATCTTGTTTATTTACACAGGTTGGCTCAGAACCTCAATGCTATTTTCATCCTGAGCCCAACATTGCTCAGTATCATCAGCTCCTCAACCCATCCACAAAGTTTGAGCTGTTAAAATATAGAGAGGAAACCTCAGCTTCAGTTTGGCAGGTGGAAGTCAGCCTAGCATTATTTCAAAGTGCTTGTTTACATGTTTTAAGCCATAACAGTTTTCAATATGTAATCAATTTGCTGGTTTCCATTTGCCAAGATGTTAATGCTGCCATAAACTGCTGCTCCATTTAATTTCCCCACCCCTTCCCTTCTAAGCTGCTGCAGTAGGCTCACCAATGTCAATTTTATAGAATCCCTACAGTGTGGAAACAGGCTCTTTGGCCCAACAAATCCACACCAACCCTCTGAAGCGTAACCCACCCAGATCCATTCCTCTATATTTACCACTGACTAATGCACTTAACTTACACACCCCTGAACACTATGGGCAATTTAGCATGGCCAGTTCACCTGACCTGCACACCTTGGATTTTGGAAGGAAACCAGAGCACCCGAAGGAAACCCACGCAGACACAGGGAGAACGTGCAAACTCCACACAGACAGTCACCCGAGGCTGGAATCAAATCTGGGTCCCTGGCACTGTGAGGCAGCAGTGCTAACCACTGAGCCACCGTGCCACCCACAAGTTGCCAATTCAAATTTTGCACTCTCAGAAACAGCAAGCTACTAATAAATACTTCGATCAAGTGCTGGCACCTCACCTATTCTAAGCTACAAAAAGTGGTTAGACCAGGCTACAGCTCACCTTCAACATAGAATTTACCTTCATTATCGCTTTTCCTCTGAACCAAGATGGAATGAGGAGATTCTTACACATGCTCCTGTCCACAATTAGCATTTGAGTTCCCTTTCTGTTCATCTGTGTGCACGTTTTGGCTATCTTTCAGGACCACAAGATCATCACTTCTTTTTTGGCTTTTCTCTCCTTTTTTAAAAATTATTTTCCCTTCCCCCTCCTAGGTCCTTCCCTTTTATCCCGATGCATCCTCCTACATCTTATATTTTCCAAATCTAAATTATCCATACTCCTTAATCAGTCTGCTCTTTTGCCATGTTGACCCTCTCTTAGATAAGCCTAAGCTTTTCTTAAAGCCTCCTTTGACATACATCAAAAGTCTGACAAAAATGCTTTGGTTGATTCATTATGAACAGCCACCCCACTTACAGAATTAAACTATCTCACAATGTGTCCACAAGGGGTTAATCTCTTCCCATCCAAATCATTAATTCCATTGCAGATCCTACAGATTTTGCAATTTATTCAGCTCTTACTATCTCTCTCTACAAGTCCATCCAGAATGGTCCATTCACTTTGTGAATAAGGCCTTTGTCATCCATAAGCTAATGTGGAGCATTGTATTGCCTTTCATGGTTTTATTAAAAACCTGGCTGATGGCTTCTGTTTGAAGCCTCCCTTCCTGGTTATACTTTCTGCCACTTACACCGTCCAGACCATAGTGGTGGAGTCACTCTTCTTATCAATCTCAGCTTGGCCTGCTGCTTAGACTTTAGGCAATTTTTTTTCTGTATTTGAATACCTCACCTTGTTTCCCCTCAAATTTAAAAACTTTATTCTTAACTGTACTACTTCGCCACCCAAAAGAAATACCAACTGTCTCACTGTAGCTCCTTCTCTGTTTTCTCCGTCACCTTTTACACAAGATAACTATTTATTCTTGCTAGTTTCGAACTTCATCTTAACACATTATGCTCTTTCTCCTCTGAGTTCACTACCCACCTACTCTCCGTTAATCGCTTCCACTGTGTAAACTTCCCAACTCTGTTGACAGCTACACCCTTAACCTCACCAGCTCATTGTGACCTCAGTATTCTCATCAAATGAACTCCAGCTGACGCCAACTCTGATCAGTTTCTCGTACAACTCTCCACATATATCTCACTTCCACATCCCGCATCCTTTGTGTTCCTGGAATCTATTTCCCAACTAACTTGCTATGACAATTTTTAAATTAATCTCTGGCCCTTGTCCTTTGGTTCATCACAACATTTCTGTAGTTATTGATCAGCTCACGGTCATCTGCACCTTTTAATATCCGAAGCCCCAGTAAAACCATTTCCATCTCAGCCTTTTCCACAGGTCCCCAGAATCACAGATGCCAGTCTTCAGCCAAATCAATTTCCTCCAAGTGATATCAAGAAGTGGCTGGAGGTTCTGGATTGCAAAGGCTATGGGGCCTGACAACATTTCAACAGTAGTATTGAACACTAGTGCTCCAGGACTTGCCACTCCTCTACTCAAGCTGTTCCAATACAGCTACAACACTGACAACTACCTGACTATGTTCAGTTATGTTCTGTGTACAAAAAGCAAGGCCACTTATCTCCTGACCTAATTACAAGCTTGGTTCAACCACAGTCAAAAGAGCTGAAATCCAGATGTGAGGTGCAAGTGACTGCATTTGACAGCAAGGCTACATTTGACGAGTTTGGCATGATGGAGCCCTAGCAAAACTGGAATCAATGGAAATTAGGGAGAAAACTCTCAGCTGAATGACATCATATGCAGCACAAAGAAAAATGGTTATGGTTGTTTGAGGTCAATCATCTCAGCTCCAGGACATTTCTACAGGAATTCCTAAGGTAAGAACTGAGGCCCAATCATCTTCAGCTGCTCCATCAATTAAATTCCTTTCATCGCAAGATCAGAAGGGGGATGTTCACTGATGATTACACAATGTTTAGCATAATTCATAATACCTCAGACACTGAAAGTATCTGTCCAAGTCCATTTCCAAGTGTTGTAACAGCTCAACAGTATCCAGGTTTGGTCTGACAAGTATCAAGTAGCATTGGCGTCACACAAGTGCAGATAATGACCATCTGCAACAGGAGAGAATCTAACATTGACCCTGACATTCAATGGTATTAGCATCACTGAATCTCGTACTATGAACATCCTGCAGGGTTGCCATTGACTAGAAGATGAACTGAACTGAAGTAACTCACTTCCTCATTCCCAAAAGCCTACAAGTCACAAATCAGGAGTGAGACAGAATACTGTCGGGATGTGTGCAGCTCCAACAACACTCAAGATGTTCAATATCATCCAAGACAAAACAGTCCACTTAATTGGTAGCACAGTCGCTCTCTCCATCATTGACTCTAAGCAGCAGAAGTGTGTATTTTTACATAATGCACTGCAGAAATTCACCAAGGATCCTTAGTCAGCATCTTCCAAACACATACCAACTTCCACCTAGAAGGACAGCAGATATAAGGAAAAGTACCTCCTGCATGCTCCCTTCCAAGCCAATCTCCATCCTGACTTGGAATTATATCTCTGTTCCTTCAATGTCACTCAGCCAAAATCCTGGAACTTTCTCCCTGAGAACCATTGGTATTCTCTACCTCAGAGGACAACGGAAGCTCAGTTTTTGAGTATATTTAAAGCAGAGGTTGATTAATTTCTGATTACCAGCAGTGTAAAAGGTCATGGAGATTATGGGTAAAAGGCATTCAATCAGCCATTATCATATTAAATGGCAGATCAGGTTCAATGGGTTAAATGGCCTATTCTTGTCCCTAGTGTTCTTTTTGTTGTTCCTGTACTCTTTTGATCTGATCGACCACACAATCTTCCTTCAACACCTTCCTACATTCATGGAGTACTCTTGTCTGGTTATATTCTTATCTATACAATGGTTCTTCTGTTTTGCTATATCTTTTCAATAACGCAGTGCTGGTTTTCACCCTCATATCAATGTTACATGATCTAACCTCTTCCACCACCTCTGTCAATCCAGGCACTGTCCAAATTTCCACCAAATGAACAATTGCATTTCTGGCATCCAGTTCGGCATAATTTTTTTTCCCCAGTGAGTTTTGAGAATTCTGAACCATTGTCTTCACTTCCCATGATAAACTTTAATTCTTAACAACAATGATGTACTTCTCACTTCAATTATCCAAAGCTGAGCCAAAATATTTGCTCAGCTTTGGTGATATATTTGACCCTGAGATGAAGTTCAAAAACATGTGCCTGGCATCACGGAAGACCACTTACCTCCATCGCTGCAACATTGTTTGATTCTGATCCTGTCTCAGCACATCGGCTGCTGAAACCCTCACCTATGCCTTTGTTCCCTCTAGACTTGACAATTCCAATGAGTCCCAGACTAGCATCCAATCTATTTTTCATTCACTCATAAGATGCAGGTGTTGCTGGCTGGGCTAGAAATTGTTGCCCTAGAGGAGATGATGGGTGAGCTGCCTTCTTGAATCATTACAGTACAAGTGCTGTACCTAGATCCAGCATGTTATTAGGGAAGGAGTTCCAAGATTTTGACCCAACAACACTGAAGGAACAGTGCCAAGGGACAATGGTTAGATCCGCTGTTATTGGAAATGATCATAGCTTGACACTTGTGTGGTTCAAATATTACTCACCAGTTTTCAGCCCAATTTTCCACCCTTTTTTAAATTTTAGTTCATCCAAAACTCTCCTACACATTTACAGGTGAAAACATTAAGTTCCCATCTTTGGTTTTCCTACCCTTGTCCCTCATATCTCTGTAACTCCAAATCCACAAAATTCTGAGATATCTCTGCTCCTCTAATTCCAGTCTCTTAAGCATCCCTAATTTTAGTTGGTCAGTCACTTTTCAACTGCCTAAGTCTTAAGTTCTGGAATTCCCTCCCTAAACCCCACCTCCTCACTTCCTCATTGAAATCACTCATTAAAATTCTTAGGTTGAGCTTTTGGTGAAATTTTATTTGGCACTGTACTTTGCTTTATAACACTCCTATGAACCATAATGGAATATTTTATTGCATTAAAGATGCTACAGAAATCTGATTTGTGTTGCTGAAAAGAAGAATGACCATTGTTCTTGCAACAGAATTCCAAATGTTCTGGAGAAGCAATGACTTCAGTCTTTATGCTCACTTTGTAAGGAAAATTATAGAGTCATAACAATGTACAGCATGGAAACAGACCCTTTGGTCCAACCCATCCAAGCCGACCAGATATCCCAACCCAATCTAGTCCCACCTGCCAGCACCCAGCCCATATCCTTCCAAACCCTTCCTATTCATATACCCATCCAAATGCCTTTTGAATGTTGCAACTGTACCAGCCACTTCCTCTGGCAGCTCATTCCATACATGTACCACTCTCTGCATGAAAAAATTGCCTTTAGGTCTCTTTTATATCTTTCCCCTCTCACCCTAAACCTATGCTCTCTAGTTCTAGATTCCCCCATCCCAGGGAAGAGACTTTGTCTAGTTACACTATCCATGCCCCTCGTAATTGTGTAAACCTCTATAAGGTCATCCCTCAGCCTCCGACGCTCCAGGGAAAACAGCCCCAACCTGTTCAGCCCCTCCCTTTAACTCAAATCCTCCAACCCTGGCAGCATCCTTGTAAATCTTTTCTGAAGCCTTTCAAGTTTCACAACATCTCCAAATACATTCTGAAATTTTGACATAGCTATACAAGAACCAGTCATAAGTCAACTGTAGTGAAGAGAGAATCAAATTCATTTCATTTGTGTCTAATTCCAGGATCAAATACCTACGACTAGTTTTTCAACGAACCAACGCAAACGTTTGGCTGAAGCACCGATCAATGAAAGCATGCCGAAAAGGTCTGGAATGTCTTTCAGTTATTATTTAAATCTCAATAACTGCTGAAAGATAAAGTTAGTAAAGTTAATAACATGCTTATTCTCCTACAAGATTTGCAACCTTTTGCAATATTAGTTTTTAAAAATATTAATGGACAGTAAGTTGTAAATGTTTGTAAATGTGCCACTCTTTAGGATACTTACTACTCCAATATAATTGCACATCTCACAATAAAGTAAACTCCACTGCTGCAGTGATTCCAATTGATGCAACTATTAAATTGCTTTCTACGATATGCAGTTGATCTTGGTTAATATTATTTATTCCTTCAAAATTATAATGCATTTTGATAATTTCTTAGTTACTGAGCCAACCTTTTACTCCCTACTTGAAATCTAATTTTTCTTCTTAATGATCAAACACATCTGTTCTTTGCTCATTTGTGTGAGTGTTCATTGTATCAACTATGGAAGAAACAATTCTGCTTAGCATCAATTTTCAATTAATAATTATCGCTGATCTGCTGGACTTAATGGTAATACTAAAGGTAGATATCCTTGTATTAAGGTTGACCATTCATATACTTTGTGCTGTTTACTTTGTATCAGGTGAATTGTTGACTGGAAGACTTATTGTCATTCATAATTATTTAGTTGCAAATACTAACAGATTGTAGATTTCTATGAGTGAATGTATTGGGAACATTTCAAAAGCCTTGTCTTACACTATGATAATTACCGTATATAATTTTGAATGGTACTGGAAATATTTTTCAGAAAAAGAAATCTTTCAACTTCTTCTCCAAAAGTATCATCAGTACACAGCCTCAGTACAGGCTGTATGTACACGGTAAAGAGCAGTCCTGTACCAAATCGGATGAGCACTGGTCACTTCTCTGCATGGGGTGTAGAAGATGATGAAGTCCTATATTACATGCAGGTAATACTAGAGAATCACAGCTGAATTAACAACTGACCAAGTTGCACCTAAATTGGAAGGGGACTAATATACTTGCAGGGAAATTTGCTCTAACTGCTTGGGAGGATTTAAACTAGTAAGGTGTGGGGTGTGACCCAGGGAGATAGCGAGGAAAGAGATCGATCTGAGATGGGTACAGTGTGGAGTCCAGAACTAAAGGGCATAGGTTTAGGGTGAGAGGGGAAAGATATAAAAGAGACCTAAGGGGCAACTTTTTCATGCAGAGAGTGGTAGGTGTATGGAATGAGCTGCCAGAGGATGTGGTGGAGGCTGGTACAATTGCAACATTTAAGAGGCATTTGGACAGGTATATGAATAGGAAGGGTTTGGAGGGATATGGGCCAGGCGCTGGCAGGCGGGACTAGATTGGGTTGGGATATCTGGTTGGCATGGACGGGTTGGACCGAAGGATCGGTTTCCCTGCTGTACATCTCTATGACTCTATACGTTACCTGTAATGAGGTGACAAGCCTTTACTTTTACTTTATTTCCTGCAAATCAGTGTTCAAGCAGACAATTAATTTTAGCAAAACATATGTTTTGCTTAGAAAAATCAGTTCATCCTTATGTATTGAAGTACACACGAGTATCTGACTTGCTGCTCAGAGATTTAAAGCAAGTTGTCGGTTTCTAAACAGGAAAGGTTAATGGAAAGGGCTCTTGTCAGCAGTCTGTGCTATGTTAGCTAATCTCAGTAAGTCTGCGGTAAAGGTAAATCTACAACAATTAGCCACGTCAGGGTTATGAGTCAAAATTCCCACTACTTATCATGGGGCAGCCAGCACACAGGGTATGAATACTGAGAGATGTCAGGTAGGAACTGAAGCAAGCAGCGCTGAACTGCCCTCTGCAGTTCTGTAGCTAGCTGGTGTTTACTCTTGAATAACTTAATTGAGCAAAGTACTGGCAACTCATCGCCGCAATTAGGAAGACAATGTTTTTATGAGAGGAGAATGAAAGGAGAAAATTTAAAAATATGAATATTTTTTAAAGAAAAAAATGCAAATTTCTATTTGGTTCTATTCCTTAATATCCAGGGAACTCAAGTTTTGTTTTATTAATTTTGCATTTCACTAATTCATAGGACATGGAATCTTATTGCAAATTGTATTTGAGAATGTGGTAGTGAGCTACCTACTTGAATATCTGCAGTTCTTACCATTTAGGTATACTCAGCTTATTATTAGTGAGAAAGGAATTTGATCCAGTGGCAATGAGAGAACTGCAGTAAATTCAGATCACAAGGAATTTGCTGGCAAAGCATCCTTGGCAAGTTGCTGCAATGAATCTTACAGATAATACTGTACACCAATGGTGGAGGAAGTGAATGTTTATTCTGGTGGACTAGGGAGTCATCAAGTAAGTGCCTTGTCTTGGAAAGTTTTGAGCTGCATTTGTAGAGGCAATGGAGGGTATTCCATCAAATTCCTGACTTGTACTTTGTTGCTGATGGAAAGACTTTGCTTTCGATGGAGCAAATGCTTTAGAATCCATGAATGTGATGATTTGACGTAACTCAAAACATGTCATAATTGACATGTCATAATTTGACATCAGAGTGGCAGTTTCCATAAAGTACTGAAGTCCAAGAAACCCAGAACTGCTACAGTTCTACTTTACTTGCGAATAAATTGAACCCTTTCATTGGACCAGCCACATAAGTCCTCTGATTATTAAATCAGGTTGGAGGCTCAATACTCAGCAACTCAGCACATGGCTCCCCAAAGCTTCTCTATTGAGAATGAGGACAATGGAATATCCTTCACTGGGTATATGTAACTCCAACAACACTCATGATGATTGACACCATCAATGACAAAGCAGTGTGCTTGATCAGCATCCCTCCACCCCCTTAAACACTCCATCCACCACTGGTTGCAATGTGTAATGACAACAAATGCATTGCGACAGGTCACCAAGGTTTCTTTGGCACACCTGTGCCACCTGAAGGGACAAGAGCAGCAGATGCATTGATATGGTTCTCTGAAAGTCACACAAAATCCTGCCAAGTATTTTCAGACACTGCTGTCAGCCTGTGACATTCTGCTTTGTTCACTATCATTAATCCAGCTTTCTCAATGCTGAGGCTAGGGCCTGTCTAATTATCAGTGTAAGAGGATAAACCATGGGTAAGTCTAAACTGAAGAGATACTTGTCTTACATAACAAGTTATTTTTATTGCATGATAACAATAAGTGGGGTTTACATTAACTAGCTAGGTAGAATTGATAAGGGTTCTTGGAAGCTGTACAGAGTACACCAGCACTCCTCAGGCACTTGTGCAGAACTCAACTATCTCCACCCAAAGACTATCTGATATTATAAAATTGGGAGGAGCTGAATATTAACTCATTTGGACATATAACTTGGACATATATGAATATTCTTTCATTGGTACGAGACCAAACCCATTTGCTCCCTATCTCACAGTATTGCAAAAGTAAACCCACCCTGATAATATAAGCATAATCCTAGCTGAAAATTACTTTGGGACGCATGTTTAAATACAAACCAGGCAACAGTCCTTCTATATGTGAAAGCAAGAAAAGTACATTAATATTTTAAAAAGGCTTTCAACACAAATCTTATTGGTTTTGGATTAAATGTTCAACATCACAAAATATTAATCAAATGTGATGAGCTTAATTGAGAGCTTTCACAACAATGTTAAGAGTGTAACTTGATTGCTAAAATAGCCAGTTATTTTCTTCTTTTCCTCCTCCTTTAATAGAAGGACACCAGTAATGGCAAATCTGAACATGCCTTTGGAATGCCAACATCTTGCCCAGAAGGTACAGTTTACTAAACTTCATCAAAGTCAGTGTTGACAGCTGCACGTCATTTCTAAAACTTGATTGAAGTAGGTGGATTGGCTAAGCAATCACTTGGATTTTATTTCATGGAGAGTGGGTCATCCTGGTTCAGCCAGAATTCATTGCCATTGAGAAGGAAGTGACGGACCAACACCTTGAGCTGCTTCAGATATTGCACTTTCATGATGCCATTAAAAAGGGAGTTCCTGGATTTTGATCTATAGACAGCCAAGAAACAGGAATATAGTCCAAAGTCGGTATGGAGTGCAGCATGGAGGGGAACTTGCAGATAAATCTAGAATATTCATTTGCTTATATCTTCCTAGACTATTGATGATTTTGTTTTTGACTTGCTGTCTTTAATGTATTTTAACTCTGTCCTTATGAATTTATGAGAAGCCAATTTACTCTTAAAGTGTAGGCTGTCCAGCAAGATCAGTGGGGCTTTGAAACATTGTAGTGAGATAAGATCCAAACTTTTGTAGTGAATGTTAGCAAGCTTTACTAAATGTAGCTACATACAAGAAATGATGAGGGAGAACATTTTCTGAAAAACTGCAGACTCAGTCTTCAGTTCAATGTGATCTAACATTACTGCAATATGTGATTTCAAGCAAGTGTTCATTAGCTTTGTTAGAACAGATGTTGAGATTGTACAGGACATTGGAGTGTGGCATGGTGGCTCAGTGGTTAGCAGTGCTGCCACACAGTGCCAGGGACCCAGATTCAATTCCAGCCTTTGGTGACTGTGTGAAGTTTGCACATTCTCCTCGTGTCTATGTGGGTTTCCTCCGGGTGCTCCGGTTTCCTCCCACAATCCATAGATATGCAGGTTGAACTGGATATGCTAAATTGCCCATGTGTAGGTTAGGTGCATTGGTCGGGGTAAATGTAGAGTAATAGGGATGGGGAATGGGTCTGTGTGGGTTACTCTTTGGAAGGTCTGTGTTTCCACACTGTAGGGATTCTATGATTCTATGAAGCACCTTCTGAAGTATTGTGTCCAGTTCTGGTCACCCTGTTACAGGAATGGTATTATTAAGCTGGAGAGGGTTCAGAAGAAATTTACCAAGTTGTTTCTGGGATTGGATGGTTTGAGTTATAAGGAGAGGCTGGATAGGCTGGGACTTTTTCACTGGAGCATTAGAGTTTGAGGGGTGACATTAGGAGGTTTATCAAATCATGAGATGTACAGATAAGGTGAATGGCAGGTGTCATTTCCCTAGGGTGGGGAATTTCAAGACTAAGGGGAATTTTTTAAGAGGATAGGAGAAAGATTTTTAAAAGACATGAGGAGCAATTTTATTTTTACACAGAGAGTGGTTCATGTGTGGAATGAACTTCCAAAGGAAATGGTGGATGCAGGTTACAACATTTAAAAGACATTTAAGAAATATTTGGAGAGGTATGGGCTAAGCACAGGCTGGTGTGACTAGCTTAGTTTGGGATTGTGGTCGGCATGGACTGGTTGGACCCAAGTGTCTATTTACGTTCTATTTGTCTCTATGGCTATAATTCTATAAATGTATCGATGACCCTTTGATCCTCAAACAGTAACTTCATTAATTTGTCTTCAATTCTGGTGTTAAAGGATAACAACTTTATATGGACATCGTACTAACTGTGTTTCGTGTTATAAAGGCAGGGAAGAGATAAAAATACATAGTCTATGCAGTATATGGACCTAATTTGTTCAAAAAAAGAGCTACTTAGACCAGTTTTTTCATTCTGTCTTTGTCTGATACATTTTATTGATCCAGCTTAATTACAAATTATTCATAATTTCATGTTGTTGGTAGTTTTTTTGTGTAAGTATCTTCAATCGTAAATTGTTTAACTGAAGTTATTTTTGAATCATTCATGTTTTGCACATATATTCCTGTTGCTCAATTTTTAGTTATTTCCTGAGGTATTTGGTCTGACTCCAAACAAGGTGAGGCAGGTCCGAGTGAGTGAGTGACTGAGTGACTGAGTGAGTGAATGAGTGACTGAGTGAGTGAGTAAGTGACTGAGTGAGTGACTGAGTGAGAGTAAGTGAGTGAATGAGTGAGTGAGTGAGTAGCTGAGTGAGTGAGTAAGTGAGTGAATGAATGAATGACTGAGTGAGTGAGTGACTGAGTGAGTAAGTGAGTGAGTGAGTGACTGAGTGACTGAGTAAGTGAGTGAGTAACTGAGTGAGTGAATGAGTGAGTGACTGAGTGAGTAAGTGAGTGACTGAGTGAGTAAGTGAGTGAGTGAGTGAGTAACTGAGTGAGGGAGTAACTGAGTGAGTGCGTGAATGAGTAAGTGAGTGAGTGAGTAACTGAGTGAGTGAGTAACTGAGTGAGTGACTTAGTAACTGAGTGAGTCAGTGAGTGAGTGAGTGGCTTGAGGACCCCAGATTGTAGTCTGCTGTAATATGTGGTCCTACCTCATTTATCCTGCCTACCCTAAATATCATTTGCTTAATTTAAAGCTAAGTCCTTCTTTGCTTGCAAATCCTGACCTCATTTAAAAGTTGAGAAAAGCCTTGTTGAATTTTTGAATTTGTACTGATGCCAACGTTTGTAAAGTTCGCATGTTACTCAGCATCTTTTGACAGTTTCATGTGGTTCACCTCCTGGTACTTTAATATACTGAAACTATAATCTGCTAGTTCCATTGACCCAAGTTGCAAGGTTGGAGGGTTGGGTAATTTTTGACAAATGTTGTGACCTTCTTGCTTTGAGTGGAAGATGGTTTAACCCATCATTATTTATTTTCTTTTTAGCATCCAAGTCATCGCAAAGTTTCCAGAATTCCAGCAACAACCTTGTGAATCAAAGAAACTCAACAACCCAGAGCACCAAAAAGCATAAGCACGTTGCAAACTGGATGAATGTTAATTCAAAAATGCACTTCAGTGAAAAACTCCTCAAAACACCTGATTCCAGTCTGCCCAAAGAATCTGATAAACATGATGAGACAAACCTTCCCACTTCACCAGAGATATGGATTTGTGACACATGTTTATTATCAAACAAGGCTCCAGCAGTGAGATGTAGGGGCTGTGACATACTGAAGTATGGAGTAATACTGCAGAGCTGCAAAGGAAACCTGTCAAAAGGTAATCATTGTTACAAATAATGTCCTCTTCCCAAGTAGCTCTCCCAAGATTGCAGAGTTAATGTATGTAGTGATTGAAATGAGGTCAGCCAGGTGGGCCTCATATAATATGAGTTTCCTGATTGGGGCTGTTAATCCGGTACAATCAGGGAGCCCTGGCTGACAGGTAAGAACAGGAGTGTCAGAGCTTCTGTTCACTCAGAGACTGGCTCTGAGGGAGCTGAACCAGTGTCAAGAACTATGCACGTGTCCATAAAGGGTGACTTGGTGACAGGATACTGGCCTGAATGGAGATATTTCAATTTACACACCTTTCTAATTTTACATTGCGAACTAATCAGCTTGATGAATTTTACATGTAATATATATAAATAGCACCTCACTTAAACAGCCAGGCAAGAAGGTAGCAAGTCATGGAGTACCAAGGCAACTTCTGATGCCAACTTGAAAGTTAATTGGATCACACAAAGCAAGGGAAGGACTGACTAGTGAAGTACCAAAGAAATCTGATTGCTGGGACTTTTGCTGCTTACAGTATATACAGAAAATAGGAGGTAGCAATAACAACATGGGCAACTTGTATTTCATATCAACTTGTGTTTAACAAAACATCCCAAGCTCTTTCACAGGAACATTATAAAGCAAAATATGTTCACTTGCCTTCTCCGAAGCAGGTTCCCCTTCAAGAGAGAAGGATCCTGCTGAAAGACAACCCCTGCTCTTGCTGCCTGAACCTCTGTCACCCTTTCCCTATATCTTCACCCTGGGTACACACTCCTACCATCACTCACCCACAGCCAATCCTGAACAAAGATGAGTGTCATACTGGCAGTAGGCATTGTGAAATTCAGCAGGTCTGTGGAGACAAAACAGAATTAATGTTTCAAATTCAGTAACCCTTCTTCAAGGTGATATGATAATTGAGTTGCAATGCTTTTGGCTGATCTACCTGTCAAAACTGAGTCTTGAGAAAGAGTTAAGCCTGAAAAGTTGACTTGTCTACTTTCTGATGCTACCTGGCTGGCTTTGTTCTTCCAGCCTAAGTTGAATCATTGACAGCATGTGAAATCTGTGAGCAGTAAGTGTAAGGTTTGCAGACATGGAAGGTGTGTGAGGATATGAGTCTTGTAAATTATTGACTTGGATGTTTGCCTGTTACCTTAAATACTATGGCAAGTGCAGGTGTGCTGTGATCATTTCATTCATTGAAGGTCCTTATCTAAATTTTAGGTTACATAATCTAGATCTTTAATGTTAATTACTTCTTCCATGCTGTAAGGCCATGTCCTCACAGCAGTAAGTGCAGTAAAATGTACACTTTATAGGTGAAGAAACCTTTTTAATATACAATGTTAGATCAGGAAGTGTGTATTATAAAGATTTGTGAGTAATATCCTCTCTGTTGATCTCTGGGAGGCAATTCACTCTAGATTTCTACAACATGTCATTCCTTATTGTATTGCACATAACAATGCAAAATGTGCCTTAACTAAATTTAAATGATACTGCATTATATTTATTCTGCAGTGCCAAAAAGTGTTTCACATTCAATAACTTAGAAGAACAGTGCTCATAGATCCCATGGCAAAAGTGTCAGACTGATTTTGTGAATTTTAATAATTCCCCTGTATAAGGCACATCTCCTCTCTGAAAGAGATCACTGAAAAGGCAATTGCCAGTGGAGTCATTAAAATCAAAGTATCACTGCTGAGGCAGGAAATACTGAAACTGCATCTGTCAAAGCAAATTTTTGTTATGTCTAAGAGGTCAGATTGACTGAAAGAGCAAATCTGTGGAAGGGAATGGACAGCAGGGGAAGGAGAATGGAGACACTGAATTGGAATATTTGAGTAAAGAAAGTGATGGCAAGATCATGGATAGGGATTAATTTAGGAAATTCAACCAGATGAGATTATTAAATTCATTTCTTAGCTCTGGACAAATCTTATCGAGCGTCAGACTTTTGCATAAGGAACCAAAAATTTGAACATGGTTAGAATGGTATGGCAGGGAAAGCCTTGAGTATGTAAAAATCATACCTGAGAAAGAATACTGAATCCTCAACTTGTTTACAGAAATGAACACCTACAGAAGAAGCACCAAGGTGGAATCCAGTGTAGTAGCAACCCCTCCGATTACCAGAGTAACAGAGATGTCTACATCCTTGACTACCCCCACTCCTTCTCACATGCCTGGCATAATTTGCTCTGCTCCAGAAAGATATTCTTCAGCTGGCACCACATCCACTACTACTGAAGAGAGAATGACAATGGAATTTCTTCCAACTGGCACAGAATGTGCAACTGTTCACCAACCCACTGAAAAAAGCACAATTGCTTTATTGTCATCTGTGTCCATTGGAAATACTGAGCCTGATGAAAAACTGTTTCATGCTATATCACATCCAGCAAAATCAACACGACAGGATGTCAACAAGGAAGATAATGACCAAGATCCAGGTGTGTTAGCTTATATTTCATAGTTCAGCCTGATATCTATTAATGGTAATGATTATTTGGTTTTGTTGTTTGTCTGAGATATTTAACAGTCAATCAGGAATTCCTGTTTAACTGCTATAGTTGACCTACTGGAGAAATTAAAGAGGAGAAAGCTACATTGGCAGTTAGTGATGACCTGCTGACAATTTTTACTAGCAGTGACATTCATCTATTCAGCTCCTGCTGCAGCATCCATTTAAACCACCAGCAACGAGGGTTTATGGTGAGAAGAGATTCAGGAATTAGGATCTGAATTTTTGTAAGGTTGGAGATTCTCTCTGTCATTACAAGTATGACGGATGAGTCCAGAAATTAAATGCCGTGCCTTTCCCAAACATGACTCCTAGCATTTCAAAGTGGGGAGATGAGCTGGAATGCAGTCAGGTTGTGTTTCATGCACATATTTTTCCATAGAAATCAAACACAGCCTCCGTTCATGTCTAATTTTGGTTTTACATGTTTATGAAATACACGATTGCACAGACTTGGTGGGACTGATAAAAGTAGCTCTGCATTTTGGGGGTTTATTTGTGAGTTGGGATATCTTTTTAGAGAGGCAGAGTGATCCCTGTGGATGTGTCCCTGGGACTCCCTTGGAAAGGCAAAGTGGTCTTTATTAGGGATAAGGCGCCTTTGGGGTTTATTGAAAATATCCATGAGAAAAAAGTGTATAAATTAATTAACTACAAAGCTCATTGAAACTGTCAACAGGCCAGTCATTTGTTTGGCACGGGGACTATAATTGGCCTTGGGAAGTGGCTGGAGGAGCATTGAATGGCATGGAAAGTTTGAAGAGTTGTGGAGGTATGTGGAGAGGCATGAGAGGTTGGCATGGAAGGGGTGAGGGGAGTGTGAATGTGATGGATGAGGGTTTGAGGGCTGTCATATGTTTTATTCTTTTTTTAACACAAACTACCACATAATGTCAGTGCTCCAAGGCAAACCTACCACACAGACTGTTTCCACATCTGACAGCCTCCGTAACTGTTCCAGGGCTTCCTGATCCTCGTCACAGGGAATCCCAATGCCACAGAATGGAAATCCCAATTAACGAGGTTGGAGTTGGAAAATGTTCCAACTATTGGGAGCAAAGATCTAAGTCTGAGTTTCCGTTCATTATTTTTGGTTATAGATTTCTTGTGGAACAGTGATGCTCCTTTATATTCAGATTTGTTGACTGTGCTGCTGCAAATAAATTGATGAATGGGTTTCCTCTGCTACTATATTAATTCCGAATCCACATAGAAATGTTGGGCCTTCCGTCCTTTGACTGAAGTGTCTTGCCAAGTGTAATATACTGATGGCACTCACCACCCTACCCTGCCTTATAAATGAAAAATGATCAGTTGAGAAATAATTGGAGACCAGTTGTTCTAAAATGTAGTGCAGTGTCAGTATTATCAGAAGAAAAATAATAGGAATGAAAATGATTTAGATGAGAATATAGAAGGCATGGTTGGTACGTTTGCGAAAATGCCAAGGCTGATAGTATGGTGGACAGGACAGTGAAGAAGTTTATCTAAGATTTCAAAGAAATCTTGATCAATAAACTAAAGAGTGGCATATTGAGTTTAATTTGGATAAATGTGAGGTATTGCATTTTGGTAAAACAAACAAGGGCAGGACTTATACAATTAAATGTGACCATGGGGAGTGTTGCCCAACAGACAGACCTAGGGGTTCGGGTATATAATTCTTTGAAGTTTGCATCAAATTTAGATAGGAAGGAGTTAAGAAGGAAAGTTAAGAAGTAAATTTAGTTAAGAAGGAGTTTCGCATGCTTGCCTTCATTGCTCAGACCTTTGAGTATAGGAGTTGAAATGTCACGTTGAGATTGTACAGGGTCAAGTTGTAAGTTTGCTCACTTAGCTGGTAGGTTTTCCCTTGGATGGGGTATTTCAAGACCACAAAGTATAGTTTTGAGGTTAAAGGAGAAGATTTAATAAAGGCATGGGGGCAGTTCTTTTAGACAGACAGTGACTCTTGTGTGTAATGAACTTCCAGAGGAAGTGGTGGATTGTGTTTACAGATACAATGTTTAGAAGACATCAAGATAAGTACATGAATAAGAAATGTTTGAAGGAATATGGGCTAAGTGCAGGCAGTTGAGACTAGCTTAGTTTAGAATTATGGTCGGCATGGACTGGACGGACCAAAAGGTCTGTTTCCCTGCTGTATGACTGTATAACTCTATAACTGAGGTGATGTTGTGAAGCAATTACAGTCTATTTCAAACTTTACAAAATATAAAAAACATTATAGCGCAGTACAGGCCCTTCGGTCCTCGATGTTGCACCGACCTGTGAAACCAATCTGAGGCCCATTTAACCTACACTATTCCATTTTTGTCCATACGTATATCCAAAGACCATTTAAATGCCCTTAAATTTGGTGAGTCTATTAACTTACTATATTTTTTAGTTTGTTATTTTTGACAAGTCTTGTGAAGCTGTTAATGAACTTAGACTCTGAAAGTAATTATTTTCAGTCTCTCGCTAATTGACAAATTTACTGAAATAATAAGTATTTTCCCATCTATATGCAGATGAACCTGTAGCGAAAAAAGCCTGCAGAATCCAACTGTCTTCGGCCACTGTATCTTTCCCACATGCTTTTGGCCCATCTCCAATCTACACAACAAGTGGCTCTTTAACACTACCCAAGTGTACCCACTACAATGTCCCTTCATCAACCAGGTCAGACATGACGACAACAGCAGTCTCCGGCAAACCGCTTCCATTCCGGTTCTTTGGCTGCTCAAACAAAATAGGCAGCAACAATATCAATCCTGAAACGTTTGCATCCTCCGTCAACTTCCCTTCTGTCTTTGGATGCAGGGGCGCGATTAACACTAAAGCCGTGACCAACGAGAGTCTTTCATCACACCCTTTCACTGGTATGCTCAGTGCGGTTTTAATAACTTTGTGACAAATAGCTTTCCAGAAAGTACCTTGGAATAGAACTTTTTTAATGGAGTCTTAACATTGGTGCAAGATCAGAAAAAAAACAAACACACTGAAATAATATTCAAGTTTATAGGCTTTTTATTAGTCATTTGTATTGAAACAAAACGACGCAGTTTATTGAAGATTCTTGTCTCAGCAGGACAATTTTCAATAATACCAATTCAAGGGAGAAACCATCATTTATACTGCATGAGAGTACTAACTTGTAAGCAAATGAGACTCTGATTGTAGAGGTGTTGCCATGCAGCATGCACTAATTAATGATGAGTTAAAGTTAACAGCCAAGCCTTGCTAAATCTTAAACCAGGCAGGTTGACTCTGATGAACTCAGACATGGACAGCAAACAATTGTCATTTAGTGTTGAGTTGAAGCAGATACAATGCATGCACATGTTCTTTCATCTTTCAAAGAACATTGCCCCATATATTAATTCGCATGGTTTCCAGTACATGCAAATATGCAAATGAGACCAACTGGTTGTCAGCATAATTCCCCACACCTTCAGGATTATCCATCTTTTTTTTAATTCATTCATAGGATGAGGCTGGTGCTGGCCAGGCCAGCCCTATTGTCCATCCCTAATTGCCCAGAGGCAGTTAAGAATCAGCCACAGTGCTACGGGTCTCGAGTCAAATGTAGGCCAGACCAGGTAAGCACAGCATTTTCCTTCCCTGAAGGAACCAAGTGGGTTTTTACCACAATCTACAATGGAGTTATGGTTTTCATTAAACTTTTAATTCCAGACTTCTGTAAATTCAAATTTCACCAACTGCTAAGGCAAGATTTGAACCAGGTTCACAGAGTAATTCCTGGAGCAGCAATCCAGAAATAAGACCATAAGGCCATTGCCTCCCCATTGTCCTGTAAAAGAATTTTATATAATGTTGGACATTGTATTGTGAGCTTTGTAGAAATAGGCTGGTTGGGTGCAGCCATAGAATCATAGAGTCATAGAGATGTACAGCACAGAAACAGACCCTTCGGTCCAACCCGTCCACGCCGACCAGATATCCCAACCCAATCTAGTCCCACCTGCCAGCACCTGGCTCATGCCCCTCCAAACCCTTCCTATTCATATACCTGCCCAAATGCCTTTTAAATGTTGCAATTGTACAAGCCTCCACCACTTCCTCTGATAGCTCATTCCATACATGTACCACCCTATGCGTGAAAACATTGCCTCTTAGGTGTCTTTTATATCCTTCCCCTCTCACCATAAACCTGTGCCCTCCAGTTCTGGACTTCCCCACCTCAGAGAAAAAACTTTGTCTATTTGTCCTATCCATGCCCCTCCTAATTTCGTAAACCTCTATAAGGTCACCCCTCAGCCTCCGATGCTCCAGGGAAAACAGCCCCAACCTGATCAGCCTCTCCTTATCGCTCAAATCCTCCAACCCTGGCAACATCCTTGTAAATATTTTCTGAAACCTTTCAAGTTTCACAACATCTTCCCAATACGAAGAAGACCAGAATTGCACCCAATATTCTAACAGTGGTCTAACCAATGTCCTGTACAGCCACAACATGACCTCCCAACTCAATATTCTGACCAATAAAGTAAAGCATATCAAATTCCTTCTTCACTATCCTTTCTACCTGTCAAGGAACTATGAACCTGCACTCTATGGTCTCTTTGTTCAGCAACACTTCCTGGGACCTTCCTATTAAGTGTATAAGTCCTGCTAGGATTAGCTTTCCCAAAATGCAGCACCTCGCATTTACCTAAATTAAACTCCACCTGCCACTCCTCAACCCATTGGCCCATTTAATCAAAGGTAACCTTCTTCGCTGTCCACTACACCTCCAATTTTGGTGTCATCTGCAAACTTACTAATATTACCTGTTATGCTCACATCCAAATCATTTATCCAAATTATGAAAAGTAGTGGAGCCAGCACCGATCCTTGTGGCACTCCACTGGTCACAAGCCTCCAGTCTGAAAAACCCTCCACCACCACCCTCTGTCTTCTACTTTTGTGCCAGTTCTGTAGCCAAATGGCTAGTTTTCCCTGTATTCCATGAGATCTAACATTGCTAACCATTCTCCCATGGGGAACCTTGTCGAACACCTTACTGAAGTCCATATAGATTACATCTACAGCTCTGCACTCATCAATCTTCTTTGTTACTTCTTCAAAAAAACCTCATTCACGTTTGTGAGACATGATTTCCCACACACAAAGCCATGTTGACTATCCCTAATCAGTCCTTGCCTTTCCAAATCCATGTACACCCTGTCCCTCAGGACTCTCTCCAACAACTTGCTCACCACTGACATCACTCTCACTGGTTTATAGTTCCCTGGCTCGTCCTTACCACATTTCTTAAACAGTGGTACGACGTTAGCCAACCTTCTGGCACCTCACCTGTAACTATCAATGATACAAATATCTCAGTAAGAGACCCAGCAATCACTTCCCTGGCTTCCCACAGAGTTGTAGGGTACACTTGATCAGGTCCTAGGGATTTATCCACTTTTATGCATCTCAAGAGCTCTTCCTCCTCTTTTATATGGACATTTTTCAAGACGTCACTATCTATTTCTCTCCACTCTATATCTTCCATGTTCTTTTCCACTGTAAATACTGATGCAAATACTCGTTTAGTATCTCCCCCATCTCCTGTGGCTCCACACAAAGGCTGCCTTGCTGATCTTTGAGGGACCCTATTCTCTCCCTAGTAGCCCTTCTTTCCTGAATGTATTCGTAAAAACCCCTTGGATTCTCTTTAATTCTATTTGCCAAAGCTAACTCATGTCCCCTTTTTGCCCTCCTGATTTCGCTCTTAAGTATACTCCTACTTCCTTTATACTCTTCTAAGGATTCACTCGATCTATCCTGTCTATACCTGACATATGCTTCCTTCTTTTTCTTAATCAAACTGTCAATTTCTTTAGTCATCCAGCATTCCCTATACCTACCAGCCTTTCCTTTCACCCTCAAAGGAATATACTTTTTCTGGACTCTCCTTATCTCATTTCTGAAGGTTTCCCATTTTCCAGCCGTCCCTTTACCTGTGAACATTTGCCCCCAATCAGCTTTTGAAAGTTCTTGCCTAATACCATCAAAATTGGCCTTTCTCCAATTTAGAACTTCAACTTTTAGATCTGGTCTATCCTTTTCTATCACTATTTCAAAACGAATAGAATTATGGTCGTTGGTCCCAAAGTGCTCCCCCACTGACACCTCAGTCACCTGCCCTGCCTTATTTCCCAAGAGTAGGTCAAGTTTTGCACCTTCTCTAGTAGGTACATCCACATACTAAATCAGAAAATGTTCTTATACACACTTAGCAAATTCCTCTCCATCTAAACCCTTAACACTAATGTTTGGAAAGTTAAAATCCCCTACCAGAAATCCTATTATTCTTACAGATAGCTGAGATCGCCTTACAAATTTGTTTCTCAATTTCCCTCTGACTATTAGGGGGTCAATAATACAATCCCAATAAGGTGATCATCCCTTTCTTATTTCTCAGTTTCACCCAAATAATTTCCCTGGACGTATTTCCGGGAATATATTCCCTCAGCACAGCTGTAATGCTACCCTTTATCAAAAACTCCCCCTCCTGTCTTGCCTCCTTTTCTATCCTTCCTGTAGCATTTATATCCTGGAACACAAAGCTGCCAGTCCTGTCCATCCCTGAGCCATATTTCTGTAATTGTTATGATATCCCAGTCCAATGTTTGTAACCATGCCCTGAGTTGTTCCTAACCATGCCCTGAGTTCCCTGCTTTTTGCAAACAGCTGAAGGAATATGCTATGTAGACAGACAGGAGACTAAAAGAACACAGTAAGTCAGTCAGTATCAGGCAGTGGAGAATTCAACATTTCAGGTATACCCCTTCTTCAGAACTGAAGCATTGACATCTCCACCTCTTGATGCTGCCTGGTTTGCTGTGTTCTTCCAGCCTCCTGTCTGTCTATTTTGGATTCCAGCATCTACAGTTCTTTTTTTGTCTCTAATGAAGGAATACGTTGTTTGATATAATCTATTAGTTTTTGGAATGTGTGGCCTACATGTCTGACATCACGCCAGCACTGAAATTAATTTACTATTAGTGTGACATGTAAAATATCTTCTAGGCTTAGCAGCAGCATCCTGTTCATAGCGACTGCCACTCGGGTTGGTTGCTGCATAGTGTCAGTCTGAAACAACTAGCTGCACTTATTGTTGAAACATTTGTGATACCCTGCCTGGCCCGGGTATTCTGAATTGGACTGAACACATTTTGGGCCCAAAGGTTCCTTCAGCTTTTCATGAAGTATCACAAAAAGTGACCTGTTGAGAAAAGCCATTGTCCTGCAAGATTGCTGTGGGCATCCAATTTGAGCGTCGCATTTGTCAGGTAAACAAATGACTTTGGCCCCATGTATAAGGTTGCTCATGAGGCCAATCTTATAGTGCATTAAATTGTAGGAATCTCCATATGGATATTAACCAGTGAAGGATCTTCAGTGGGTCATGATAAAGAGTCCCCCTGTCACACATTTCTCAAGCTTATAATTAATGAAACTAAACTTTTCAGTAATGAGTATGGAAAGTAATCATGAGAATTCCAGAACCAAAAGAACTTCACTTGCCACATGTTTGGTTTCCTCTTTGCAACCAGCAATGATGCTCAATTCTGCAACAAATCACAGAGGCTTAAATTCATTCATGAAACTCACAATGGCTTCCTGAATCATGGCCATATACTAGCCCTGAATCGTATTGTCAGTACCTGCAGCCTCAGGGAGACTTTAACGGGACAGGATCTTCTTCTCTTTTGTATTGCCTATTTACCTGAAAGGACCTGTGTCCATCATGGAAAAACTCCATTGCTTGATTGGGGATGATTGAAGGAACCAGGCTAAAGTTGTCTGATGAATGAAACTTCTCTGCCTACTAATTAAATCCATAAAGTTTGCAGTAATATATTTGCTTTATGTTATTGCTGCAGAAAATGAAGACTCTCTGTGGTAGCAAAATAGCATAAAATGTAAAGTGATACGTTTTGTTGCTATGTAGAGCTAAGATGAGAGAGTTTGATATGAAAAAAAAGTATACCACTCCTTTAAATTGTATGGCTCACTTTATGATGCATTTTAGAGAGCGTCATCTTTGTTACAAAAGGAAGTAAAGTATAGAAGATGTCATCAGGTATTTTCCCTGAGGAATAAAGGCTCTATCTAGACTATAGGAAATTCAACTGAGGTTAGAGGAACTGCAATGTCGCAGGCTACGTTCAATAAATAGGTACAACTTGTACAATCTCTGACAGCTAATGTGGCAGTAGCTGCAGACAGAGTGATGGGAGGAATTGTAGCAAGAAGCTGAATTACAAAGTAAAGAGGATATCAAAAGACCTGAAGAGAAGCCAAAAGTAGCTAAGTCACCAATGAACATGAGTGAGGTTTTATCTGAAGTCAACCAGAGCCATGGTATCTAAACACCAGAGGTTCAAGAAATGTCGGCAGTACCTAAACACCAGAGGTTCAAGAAATGTCGGCAGTACCCCATCTCTATTGGTAGAAATCATTCATAGGAGAAAGTGATGGTGGAGATCAGAGTCAAAAAGTGCGGTGCTGGAAAAGCACAGCTGGTCAGGCAGCATCCAAGGAGCAGGACGGTCGACATTTTGAGCATAAGCTCTTCATTCCTGATGAAGAGCTTGTCTTGAAACATCAATCCTCCAGCACCTTGGATGCTGCCTGACCGACTGTGCTTTTCCAGCACCACACTTTTTGACAGTAATCATTTTTTGAAAGATAAAGTCATAACAATGAGCAAAGAACATAAATAATTAATAAATTCAATGCAAAAATGGAAATATAGAAATCAGCTGCGGTGAAAGTATATCCAAGGAGAATGAGACAAGTGCAAACTAAACACTGAAAGTTTTGAGGTGTTCTGAGGAATCTTCTGAGGAAGGGTCACCTGACCCGAAACATTAACTCTGATTTCTCTTCACAAATGCTGCCAGACCTGCTAAGCTTTTCCAGCAATTTCTTTTTTGTTATTGAAAATTCAGAGTTTATTAATCTGTGGAAATGTCACTGGAGTCTCTGCAATTGAATCTCATCAGCAAGCCATGGAAGAAGCTTTGCCCTCATCAACCTCCTTCGTCACCTTTTCAAAGGATTCAATAAGGTTTGTGAGGCACGACTTGCCCTTCACAAAACCATGCTGACTATCCTTGATCACATTATTCCTATCTAGATGTGCATAAATCCTATCCCTTATCTGAAGTCAACCAGAGCCATGGTATCTAAACACCAGAGGTTCAAGAAATGTCGGCAGTACCTCATCTCTATTGGTAGAAATCATTCATAGGAGAAAGTGATGGTGGAGATCAGAGTCAAAAAGTGCGGTGCTGGAAAAGCACAGCTGGTCAGGCAGCATCCAAGGAGCAGGACGGTCATTCCTGATGAAGAGCATATCTTGAAACATCAATCCTCCAGCACCTTGGATGCTGCCTGACCGACTGTGCTTTTCCAGCACCACACTTTTTGACAGTAATCATTTTTTGAAAGATAAAGTCATAACAATGAGCAAAGAACATAAATAATTAATAAATTCAATGCAAAAATGGAAATTAGAAATCAGCTGCGGTGAAAGTATATCCAAGGAGAATGAGACAAGTGCAAACTAAACACTGAAAGTTTTGAGGTGTTCTGAGGAATCTTCTGAGGAAGGGTCACCTGACCCGAAACATTAACTCTGATTTCTCTTCACAAATGCTGCCAGACCTGCTAAGCTTTTCCAGCAATTTCTTTTTTGTTATTGAAAATTCAGAGTTTATTAATCTGTGGAAATGTCACTGGAGTCTCTGCAATTGAATCTCATCAGCAAGCCATGGAAGAATTCAAGTTTTCATTTAGGAAAGGAACAGAGGATTCTGGAGCCAAGGAGCTCAGAATGGCTTAACGCTGAGCATCAAATAGAACTTAGGAATATTAAAATTAAACAAATTTTGACGGGTCTAACTACCCAAAAGTTATTGAAAAATTAAAATCTCAGCTGTAAGGAATTACAAAGCACAACCAAGCAGCTGAAAGGGATTCATTAGTGAGTTTTGAGAAGATTTGTAGCTCAGGTTGAGGTTCTGGATGTAGGTTTGCTCGCTGAGCTGGAAGGTTCATTTTCAGACGTTTTGTCGGCATTCTAGGTAACATCTTCAGTGAGCCTCCGGATGAAGTACTGGTGGTGTAGCCCGCTTTTTATTTATGTGTTTAGGTTTCCTTGGGTTGGTGATGTCATTTGTTGTGGTGACACCATTTTCTATGATGATGGCATTTCTTGTTATTTTACTCATGGGGTGGTAAATGGGATCCAAGTCAATGTGTTTGTTGATAGAGTTCCAGTAGGAATGCTATGCTTCTCGGAATTCTAGTGCATGCCTCTATTTGGCTTGTCCTAGGATAAATGTGTTGTCCCAGTCAAAGTGGTGTCCTTCCTCATCCATACTAGTGAGAGTGGGTCATGTCTTTTTGTGGCTAGTTGATGTTCATGTATCCTGGTGGCTAGTTTTCTGCCTGTTGGTCCAATATAGTGTTTGTTACAGTTCTTGCAAGGTATTTTGTAAATGACATTAGTTTTGCTTGTTGTCTGTATAGGGACTTTCATTAGCTGCTGTTTTAGTGTGTTATAGTCATTAAAGACATGACCCACTCTCACTAGTATTCTTACATACAGATAAGGAAGGATGCCATTTTGACTGGGACAACACATCTATCTTAGGACAAGCCAAACAGACACACTCACAAGAATTCCTAGAAGCATGGCATTCCAACCGGAACTCTATCAACAAACACATTGACTTGGATCCCATTTACCACCCCCTGAAAAAAAGAACCGGACATGACATCCTCATAGGAAATGATGTTACTATAGGAAATTACATCACATAAATAGAAAGCGGGCTACA
This sequence comes from Chiloscyllium plagiosum, assembly GCF_004010195.1. NCBI lineage: Eukaryota > Metazoa > Chordata > Chondrichthyes > Orectolobiformes > Hemiscylliidae > Chiloscyllium > Chiloscyllium plagiosum. The sequence goes on along the minus strand of NC_057712.1, from coordinate 20,315,080 downwards.
CCACCAGTGCTTCAACCGAAGCCTGACTAAAGATGTTACCTAATATAATGGTGAAACATCTGAAAATGAACCTTCCAGCTCAGTGAGCAAACCTACATCCAGAAGGGATTCATTAGAAATGGCGTAACAAAAGAAAATGAACATACTGCGGTAGAAGGAAGTGTAAATGCTGTATTGCAAATGAAGAGAGTTACAAAGGTGGAAAACATTGGCTGCAGGAGAAGTCTCCGAAGATGTACTGAAATTAGTCTTTCCTATTACCAACATAGCTCTTGTAGAAAAAAATACCTGATGACCTTGTTGAATTTTCTGAATGTTGAAGCAAGTCTGTAGATTGTCTCGGAACTGAGGAGATTGCTATGAATGCCAATGCAGATGCAAGTATCCAAAAGTAGTTTACACAAATCTTCAGATTTACTCAATTATTTGTTTTGGTGAAGTGCTACTTTCTGCTGAAGTTTCCAGGATATCATTGTTGTAGAAGAGCAGCCTCAAGCTAAAGGGAATGTGGAACCAGTCTTACTTTAGAAGCAGTAGGTAAATTTCATTGTTACATTTTCAACATTATCTTCTGAATGTACTTCATTTTTCATTTCATCTCCCTGATTCATCCCTGAAGCAGATGTGAGCAGCTCTGTTGCTGTTGCAATAGCAGTGGACAATACAGCTGTGAAGTTCAACATGGGAGCTGGAACTGCTTCATTATTTCAAGCCAGTGCTTTAAACTTTCTCTAGCAACAAAGGAGAAAAAAGAATGAGAATTTATTTTGGGGACATTTTGAGGTTCTAATGTTGCACGGCCTGAAGATTTGTCCCTTGAATCAGTCCTTTTTTGTTCAGTCTTTGATGATGTTGCCTTCATGTCACTCTAAGTATTACAGCCCAAGTACGAGCTGTTATAAGAGGCTGACATTGCAATCTGCCAATATGTTGGCCTTCCTAGGTGAAAACAATGAAAGATATTTATCTAAACAAGCTGAGAAGGCCTTTGGAGATTCTCGAGGAGAAAGTGAGGTCTGCCTGCCTGACCTGCTGTGCTGTTCCAGCAATAAAGTTTCAACTTTGGAGATTCTCACCTTGCATGAAAGAGACTTGGAGGGACAGAATAGTAGGTGTAGGATGGAAATGTAAATCATTTGTGATGTAGGCAGTTTATGGGTAGAGTGGACTAGTGGTGGCTAGTGGCCCCAAGGCGTTAATAACTATGTTACTAGTTGGCCTACATAATCAGAGATATTAAACTGTTTCAGATCACATGGAACTAGGCCTTGATGGAAAAAGTTTCAACTGAAGTCCTATGTTAGCGTATCTCTCTACCTAGTGTAAATAGTTATTAAATAATAATCAATTTGCATTAATATGGTCTCTAGTTCTCTCAACTCCCAGAACCTGGTTGTGATGTTGACACAAAATTCACTGTTCAAAAGTATGGTGGAAGCAGGTTCAATTGAGACATTTAAGAGAGAATTTGATTATTATCTGTAAAGGAAGAATATGAAGACCTATGCGAGAAGGCCAGGAGTGAAACTCAGTGAATCAATCTATCAGAGAACCAGTGTAAGATGACTAGCCTCATTCTGTACTGTATCAAATCAGTAATTCTGTTTGAAGGTTATGAAAAATTTGTAAGCTGATTTGAACATAAATGTTAATTGAATGAAAGCAAATAAAATCTGGTAAACACAAGTAGATTCCACTAGGCAATTAGTAATTGCAGGACAATGCCAATTTTAGCGACTTCTCAATGCCAGTACTTGTCTACAAAAACACAAATGTCATGAAGTATTGGTTCTATATTGTGCATGAGGAATAATTCCAGCTCTTGATTCATCAAACACATTAAAGTTAAATGATAACTGGCGAGCAACATCTAATATAAATTATCTTATCATTGCCACATTGCAGTTTGTGGGGTCTTGATGGGCATTTCATTACAAAGTTGACTACGTTTCATTGGCTGCAAAAGTCATTAGGACACCCTAAGATCACAAGAGGTGTTCTAAAAAATGCAAGTTATTTCTTAATGATAATATCATTAACCATAGATGGGTTTGTTTTTTGATCTGAAATCATAAGATGCTGATTAATCAGTTCAATATAGTCATGTATTTTTAAAGTCTGATGACAAAAGAAATGTCTGGTACAATGACATTTTATGGAACATAGTTTGAGAATTGTTTCTCTTATTTGCAGGACATGGTTACCATTTTTCTGGTAACTTAGTTCCAAATTATAATTTTGGCTATCCAAATGCTAATAACGTCTTTCATTTTGGAGCAAACAGCAAGAACCAGCCAATATCCCAGCAATCACTGAATTTCACATCTATCTTCAACACTAGGTAAGTTTACTTTACTGTTTATCCTATTTGGAACACTACAGAAACTCAGTTCTGCTATATTGACTTTTTTGCAAGTGCATTGAACCCTGTTTCAATGGTTCAGTTGTCCTGTTCATTTTGGACAAAACCAAATAATTAAATGTTTTCAAATCTGGTAAAGGTTTCTGTACTTATTAATGTTCTACCACATTCAACAAGTGCTGTATAATATCTGCAAAGTGTGCTTTGCACCTGTAATAAGCACATTAGTGCATTGTTGCCCATTTTGTTTATTGGTATTTATGAGCTTAGATGATTGAGTCATGAGGTCATTGGATTGGATTTTTGCGATTTAAGCAGAAAGCTGGAGTTGAGTAATTTTCTTTCCATTCTTTCTTTCCTTTCTTTCATCTCCTTTCTTTCCATTACATTCTCTCACCTCATCTGAGATTTCAACTCATTTACATAAAAAAAACTGTTCAGTGCTTTATCCCTCACCCTTGATTCACCCATCCACCCTTATACTCCACACTTTTTTTCCAAAGTAAAAAATGTGTATCCTCTATCTCTTGTCAGATCAGCTAATGGGAAAAGCTTCAACCGGACAAATTTCATAATCTTTAATCAAACATGTGGCCAGTAATAAGCCTGAGGAACAAATTTTCAGATGACCTATTATCTATAGGCAGGGTTCCTACATAATTTTTGACTAAATCATTGATAATTGACACATGCTCCAGTTTAGATTAGATTACTTACAGTGTGGAAACAGGCCCTTCGGCACAATAAGTCCACACCGACCCTCCAAAGAACAACCCACCCAGACTCATGCCCTACATTTACCCCTTCACCTAACACTACGGGCAATTTAGCATGGCCAATTCACCTAACCTGCACATTTTTGGACTGTGGCAGGAAACCCACACAGACACAGGGAGAATGTGCAAACTCCACACAGACAGTTGCCTTTGGCCAGAATGGAACCCAGGTCTCTGGTGTTGTGAGGCAGCAGTGCTAACCATGTGTCACTGTGCTGCCCAGTTAATCTAATCTGAAATTAAAACCAGAGACATTCCCCAGTACTAATACCAACACTATGTCACAAAATGACAATCAGGAACTAGGGTGACACTCTGGCACAATGGTGAGCACTGCTGACTCACAGAACCAGGGACTTAAGTTCAATTCCATACTTGAGTGACTGTCTGTGTGGCGTTTGCATTTTCTTCCCATGTTGGTGTGGGTTTCCTTTGGGTGCTCCAGTTTTATCCCATAGTACAAAAATGTGCAGATTAGGCAGATTGGACTTGCTAAATTGTATTGTAGTATGCAGGGATGTGTAGGAGAGGTGGATTAGCCATGGTAAATGGAGGGTTACAGGAATAGGGGAGTGGGTCTGGGTGAGATGCTCTTCCTGCACTGTGTAGCTTCTATGAACAATCATTACCAGAGATTCTCTCAAAAACAGTCATAACAGGTGGGCCAGGAATTCCTGCATTGATTTTGCATTTTTGAAGCAAATTTCTAAAATATCAGTTTGCCAGGCATACTTCAATAACTTCGTCTTTGCTTCTTTGAGATAGAAGTGAGAACAGGTAACTTGGCATAATTCAGTAGTTGCTGAGATTTTAGCAGCTAACCATCTTCTCTACAAGAAATAAGATCTTGAAGTGAACAGCTAACGTAAAAGCAAATACTGAGCAACTTGTTCAAATTGGCATTTTTCATGTTTTTGTCTGTAACAGGACTCCAGGACTGCCGAACTCATTTCAATCCAGTGGCTTTTTCCATCGAAAAATAAGAACTGCTAGACGGAAACTCAGGTGAAACTGCCAGCACAACTTATTTGGTTAGTATTTGATTTTCACAGCCACTGCACAGACTGAGCTGAACATTCTAAGGAGAAAGTGAGGTCTGCAGATGCTGGAGATCAGAGATGGAAATGTGTTGCTGGAAAAGCGCAGCAGGTCAGGCAGCATCGAGGGAACAGGAGAATCGACGTTTCGGGCATTCCTGAAGAAGGGCTAATGCCCGAAACGTTGATTCTCCTGTTCCCTAGATGCTGCCTGACCTGCTGCACTGAACATTCTAAGCCCAGGCTGGGAGGCAGTTTGACTGGCAATAAGGCAAGAAAAAAGGTCTCAGAAGGGGAGCCTGACATCCCACTATAAGATAATGTGTAAGGACGTTACTTGGTGAGCCATTTCAACACTTAAGTGGTTATACACTGCCTATGGCCAGAAGCTTGCTACCACATGAGAAGTAACAGCTTCTGAGGACATCCTCCTTGATCGGTGCTCCATGAGCCAGTGAGGAAGGCCCTCTCTGGTGGCAATGGCCATCCTTGGAGCAATGATGCTACCAATGCACTGTGTCTCTCAACTCCATGCTCCCACATCACTGGGGCCTGCCCACGTTCAGCTTCCCTCAACCAATCTCCTCCTCTCCTTGAGGTCACATACCTTCCCGGAGCCTGCAGCCTCAGCAATGGCCACCACTGACTATGGCGCTGCTGAGTTGCCAATTGGTGCCATCCCCAACTGTGGCCTTTTAATTATGCCATTACCCTCCTCTGGGTTCTATTGCCTACCTTCTGTTACTGTTCGTTTTCAAAATAAGATTCAAAAACATTTAATGCAAACAATGGATAGTTCATAATTGCAAATTATGTTAATCAACATTCTATTATTTATTTTGTAACTAATTTATTAAGAAGTGTATATGGCTTTATGGTACTTTTATGCTCTAATACATATGCAGATAAAGGAAATTTGAAATAAAAACAGAATGTAATGGAAATACTCAGTGTGTCAGCACCATAGGGAATACAGAGGAACCTCAATTATCCAGCATTTGATTATCAAAATTTCGGATTATCTGGGCGAGATCGCAAGGTCCCAGTGCTTGGCTAACTGTGTTATACAGCATTCAAGTATCCGAACATTGGATTATCTGAACAAAATATCCCCGCCCAAGGTGTTCAGATAATCAAAGTTCCTCTGTAATCGCAGAGAGTCAATTATTTAAAACTCATTTAAGACAAAACTGAGGAGGACTTTCTCCTCTCGGAGGGTAGGGAAGCCTGGGGATCCCTTATTGTAGAGGGCTGTCAAGGCTGCATTGTTAAGTGTATTCAAGGCTGGGATTGACAGAGTTTTGATCAGTAAGAGAATCAAGGGTAATGGGAATAAGGCACGAAAATAAACTGTGGTTCAGATATGCTGCTATTAAATATCAGAGCACATATGATGGGCCAAATGGCCTACATCTGCACTTTCATCTTATGATCTTATGGTCAGACAGAACTTTTGGAAAAAGAAACAGAGCTAACATCCGCGTCACACTGGAAACGTGTGAGATGTAACAAGTGTTGAGTAATTATAGAGGCACAGCAAAGTGGAGAATACCAGAAAAGAACTAATTGGAGGGCCTGTGAAAGGGTGGAAGGCAGGTGAGATAAAACAAAACAAGGTTTAAAGATGCAAGGCACAAGTGGACAGTGACAGGAAGAAAAGATGGGTCCAGAGGTAATGTCAAAGAAGACAATAAAATCATCACAACTTGCTGCCATCCCAAAAAAAGGAGCTGAGTTATGATTTGAAATTTGATCTCAATGTCTGAAAGAGAAGGTGTTGTTCCTTGAGTTTACATCCTAGCTTCATTTGAGACACTGAAGAAGGCCAAGGAAATGCAGCAGTGTATTGAAATAACAGGCAATGAAAGCTCTGAATCACATCTTTACAGAATAGGGATTTTCCGCAAAAGCATACACCCAATATGAATTTGGTCTCCCCATTGCAGAGAGAAGATCATATTGGGAGCAGTGAACATAATGCACAAAATGCAAAGAAGAACATTAATTCATTCCTTCATCTGGTAGAGGTGTTTGGTGCCCTGACAGCTGGAAAAAGTGATCAGCGGGTGTTGTATTTTTTCAGCTTGCAGTGGGAAGGGGTAAGGTATTGGGTTTAATTGGAGAGAGGAACATATTTTCACAAAGCTGAAAAGGGAAGACGGGGAGTGTGTTTATAAATGATACCATGGTGACTGGGGAGGTGGAAGGTGAGAAGAAGGGAAATCTTATCATGATTCCGAGAGCTCTGGGGAGAAATGAGATAGACACAGTCAAAGCTTCTATTAGCCACAGTGAAACAGAATTAAAAGTTGAGGAAATAGGGAGCCTTGAAGGATGCAAAGAAATGGAATCACTGCTTTACGTATTAAGTTATCCATAGTTACTTTATTTTTGTTTATTTTTAATACATTCAACACTTTATGATTTTTTGTTTATTCCCTAATCTTATTCTTAGCTTGTATGAAATTTACTCATCTCATACTCCTAGTTGAAAAATAAGGTGCAAATGTCATCAACGTTCAAAGGTTAATGCAATATATCATGAAAAGGCTTGTGTTGTGCTGTTTAAAACACAATATTAATTTGCAATGTGATTAGAAGTATGCAGTGGTTAGGCTAAATAGCTACCAGGTACTAAGAAATGAGGCTGGACAAAGTTTTTGGGCTCAGGGTTAGAGAGATGGTAGTGAGGTGGTAATGTTGCTGGACTCGTAAGCCACAGCACAAGCTAATGCTCTGGATATAGGGGTTCAGTTGCCACAGAAGCAGCTAATAAAAAATCTGGAATGTAAAACAGTTCTTTGTAATGATGATAACTAGCATTGATTGATGTGAAGAAAAATCTAATTCGCAAGGAAGAACATCTGCCATCCCTACCTAGTCTAGCCTCCATATGAATCCAGATGTCTGTGGTTAATTCCAATCTGTTGCCTAGAAAACCACTAATTTCATAGGCAACTTTGGAAAACAAATGGAAAAAGAAATCATCTTCAAGCTTCTATGACATTATCTGAAGCAACATATATAGTTTCCCATTGAATAACCATTGAATATTCACCAATAGAATTCTATTTTTAATAATAAAATTGGTTATTCAGTCTGGATTGAACCTACATCAAATGGACAGTTTGGCTATCATTTTCACTGAACCCGTGTGAGGAACATAACATGACACAATTTTCCTAAATTCCACAGACTAGACCATAAAATCCCTTTCAAACTATAATCTCATCCAACAAAATTATCAGAAGGATTACTGTCTTATGATCACTCTTAGCTATCTATTGTTCCTTATATAATCTCAATTACTCCACTAGCAAAAGAATCACCATACTGCCTGATCAGCAAGTCTGAACAATGTTGTCCATTTTGAGTAAATATCTGGCTCTTTGCAATTTTTACAATTCAAGTAATTTATTCTGGATATTATTAGCATGTGCATTATCCAGACGGTCACCAGCATCCCCGCATAACTCTGATAGATGAATAATTTTAAAAACAACTTCTTCCAGTGTTTGGTGGAAATCAAAAGAAAATCCATTCAAAAATTTCTATTTAGCTTTTCAAGAAATCTAATCCATTGGATGTTTCTTTGAAATATATATTCATAACAGATGTCAAAAGTACTGGAAGATATGGCAATTATTGCCTTTATAAAATAATTTAAGTACAATACTTGATGTATTTTAAAGTAATAGAGAGATCCTGTTACTATTGATCTTCTGCTTGCAACCATTACAGCACATGACATTTTTTGCAGACTTCCTTTCAGATCACTTCTTTCTTAATTTTTTCTCCTCTGTAATTGCTGGCTTGCAATATTATTGATATCTTATTAAGCTGTCCTATAATATTACTACATTTAATTTGCAAAAATCTTCCTTATTTTTGGAAAAATTATTGTTGGAGTCATTGAGAGGGTGAAAGCTCAACAACAGTGAGCTTTTCTTAAGAAAATAAACTTAATGATCCTGATTTGAGTTTACAATGAGTAGATTTAACTATCAGGTTCCCTTACTTTATGGTGAGTTTAGAATTAAAGCCTTCCACAGAACTCCTAGAGTGGGATCGAATTCTCTCTGATTGCAACAGTCATGTATGTGCCATTAAATGTGCGTAACTCGCATCTTTTCTTTTTATTTTACAGAGCTATAAAAGAATTTAAATGGTGAACAAAACACGTTTCAATTTTATCAGATGACTCCTAGATATGAACAGGACGTGCTTGATATTGAAGTGGTTTGATGCACCATTACAGTCAACATTTTAGATTTTATCTGTCTAAAAGTCTTCTGTCTCTGCTCACTGTAGAAATCATGTCTGAAATAAACTTGGTTGCAACTCAGTTTGTGGTCGACTTCATGTAGGCATACATAAACTGCAATCAAGTTGACATGTCATCTAAAGGCCAGCATGCCCACTGTAGGACATATAACATTTACAATGGTGCCGTATCAAGTGTTACCCTGAGGTCAAGGATAATGGAACAGTGGAGATGAAGCAAATTTGCATATGGTTTAGACATCAACTCTAAACATTTGCGAACATGAAATTTGGCTTTACAATGAATGACAGAGGGGTGAATAAATTCCTCTCTTATCATTCCTGAAGTTGCTTAAACAATATCTGAATATTTTTAATGATTTGGCTTCTCAATTCATTATTGACCATATGATAAAGAGAAAGGTAGACAGATCTCAAGCTAACCAACATGAATGAAAATTATATTAATCGTCCTCTACAATCTTTGCTGGTTAGTCTGTCAGATCTAGTATCATATTTATACTCGTCGAGTCATGGAGTCATAGAGTATTAGAGTCCTACAGCATGGAGACAGGCCCTTGTGCCCAAATTGGTCCATGCCGACCAAAGCGTTGATCCATGCTAACCTCATTTCACTGCACTTGGATATCCTTCTAAAGTTTTCCTATCCATGTATTTGTCCAAATGCCTTTTAGATGTCATTAATGAACCCTCCAAACCAGGCAACATCCTGGTAAAACATTTTTGTACCCTCTTCAAAATCTCCACATCTTCTGGTCGCGTGACAACCGATGTGGCTGAACTAAAGTTCAACACAGCTGCAATATGACGCTAATTTTTATGCTCTATGCCCTGACGAATGAAGGCAAGCATGCCATATGCCTTCCTGATCACCATATCGACTTAGGTTGTCACTTTCAGGAACTGTGGACTTATAGGTATAGATCCATCTCTATGTTGATGCTACTAAGAGTTCTGCCATTTACTGTATACTTCCCCCTGTATTAGATTAGATTCCCTACAGTGTGGAAACAGGCCACAGACAGTCACCTGAGGCTGGACTCGAACCTGTGATCTGGGTGCTGTGAGTCATCATGCCACCCCATCTGCATTAGATCTTCCAAAACATATCCAGCCTATCTCTATCCTACTGTACCCTCTGGCAGTCCTCCTCATGATCCGCAGATCCCCCAATTTTTGCAAGTTTACTAATCAGGCCATCTACATCCTTCCTCCATATCATTTGTATATATTACAAACAACAGGGGTGCCAGCACTAATGCTTGTGGAACACCACGGGTCACAGATATCCAGTCAGAAAAATGCCCTTTTTCCACTACTCTCTGTCTTCTATGACTAACCCAGTTCTGTATCCATCTTACCAGCTCATCATGGATCTTATGTGACTTCACCTTTTGAATCAGCCTGGCAGGAGGGATCTTGTCAAAGGTCTTGCTAAAGTCCATATGGACAACATCTACCAACCTGCCCTCATCAATCATTTTTTTCACTTCCTTAAAAAAACTCAATCAAGTTTGTGAGATGTGACCTTCTCTACACAAAGGCATGCTGTTTATTGCTAATAAATCCTTCATTTTCCAAATGTCAGTAAATCCTATTCCTAAGAATCTTCTCAAATAATTTCCCAACCACTGACGTACGTTTCAACGGCCTGTGATTTCCTGGATTATCCCCATTGCTATTCTTAAACAAAGGGACAACATTGGCTATTCTCCAGTTCTCTAGGACCACTTTTGTACCGAAAGAGGATACAACGATTTCATACAAGGCTCCAGCAATTTCTTCACCTGCTCCTTCAGCATTCTGGGATAGATCCCCGAAGGGCTTGTCTACCTTTATGCTTTCTGAAACACTGAACGCTTCCTACTTTTTTATATTATCATTTGCTGGAATATCAACATACCCTCCTCTGACTCACCATCACCTTGTCCTTCTCCACCAATGCAAATATTCATTCAGGACCTCACCCATTTCCTCCAGTTCCATGCATAACTTGCATCCTTTGTCCTCAAGTTGACCTCCCCTTTCACCCACTACCCTCTTACTCCTTATGTATGTTTTAAAATGCCTTGATATTTTCTTTAATCCTGTTTGTCAAACACATTTCATGATCCATTTTAGCCCTTATAATTCCTTGTTTGAGTTCTCTTCTGCTTTCGTTTTACTCTTTGAGAACTTTATCTGTCTTCTTTTTCCTAAACCTTACATGTGCCTTCTTTTTCTTTTTGATTAAGCTCTCAATTTCTTGTGCTATGCAAAGTTCCTGAATCTTGCCATCCTTATTCTTCACGCTGTTCCCAAAATCTAATCAACTGACCTTTAAAAGATTCCCATATGCCAGATGTGAATTTACCCTCAAACAACCACCCCCTATCTACATTTCCCAGTTCCTGCCTAATATTGTGGTTGTTGCATTCACCCACTTTAGTACTTTCAATGAAGAACTGATCTTATCCTTATCTATAAGTTACTTAAAACTTACAGAATTCCCCTGTTGGATTATTTGCATATTGTTTCAAAAGACTGTCGTGGACACACCTAACAAATTCTTTCCCACCCAAGCCCTTGCAACTGAGGGAGTCCCCATCAATACAGCGAAAATTAAAATCACTCACCATAACAGCCCTTTTTCTTTGCATTTTTTCCATAATCTGTCACATATCTGTTCCCCTGTCACCCACTGGCTGTTGGGAGGTCTGGAGTACAATCCCATCAAAGTGACTGCCTGTTTCTATACCTGAGCTCTACCCATCTGATCTTGCTGGATTAGCCCACCAAGGTATCCTCCTTTAGGATAGCTGTGATATTCTCCCTTATTAGTTACCCAACTCTCCCACCTCTTTTAGACCACTCTTTATCTTGCCTGAAATGTTTAAACCTTGGAATGTTAAGCTGCCAGTCTTGTCCCTCTCTCAACCAAGTCTCTGTAGTAGCACAACACCATAATTATCTGTCTTAATCCAACCTCTAAATTCATGTGCCTTACCTGTCACACTCCTGTCACCGTGTGCGCGGCACGGTGGCACAGTGGTTAGCACTGCTGCCTCACAGTGCCAGAGACCTGGGTTCAATTCCGCAACTGTCTGTGTGGAGTTTGCACATTCTCCGTGTCTGCGTGGGTTTCCTCCGGGCGCTCCGGTTTCCTCCCACAGTCACAAAGATGTGCAAGTCAGGTGAATTGGCCATGCTAAATTGTCCGTAGTGTTAAGTAAGGGGTAAATGTAGGGGTGTGGGTGGTTTGCGGGTCGGTGTGGACTTGTTGGGCCGAAGGGCCTGTTTCCACACTGTAAAGTAAGCTAATCTAATCCTCACATTAAAACAAGCGCACCTCGGTTGCTGGTCCTGTCATGTTCAGTAACCTCTCCCCGTCTATTTTTCCTCCCAGCCTTACTGACCTTTGTGTCTGACTCCTCCTCAGGCACTTTACTCGCTGAACTACTGCTCTGGCTCCTGCCTCCTGCCCTCTGGCTCCTGCCTCCTCCCCCACCCTGCGCCACCTTAGTTTAAACCCTCCCACATAGCACAAGCAAATCTCCCTGCCAGCATATTGATGCCTCTCCAATTTAGGCATAACCTGTTCCTCCTATCCTGGAAAATATCCCAATGATCCACAAACTCCCTCCTACACCAGCTCTTTAGCTGCACATTTAACTGTACTATCTTCCTATTCCTAGCCTCACTGGCACATAGCACAGAGCATAATCTCAAGAATACAGGTCGACAGTCCTGATTTTCAACTTCCTACTTAACCCCATGAACTCTCTTTGCAAGACCTCATCTCTCTTCCTGCTGATGGGAGCAAGCTATCCTAGATCTGGTCCTGTGTAATGAGACAGGAATAATTAATGGCCTCATAGTTAGGGATCCTCTTGGAAGGAGTGATCACAGTATGGTTGAATTTAGATTACCCATGGAGAGTGTGAAAATAAAATCCAATATCAGGGTCCTGTGCTTAAACAAGGGAGTCTACAATAGAATGAGGGAGGATTTGGCTAAAGTAGTCAGGAAACAAAGATTGTATGGTGGGACAGTTGAGCACTAGATGACTTTCAAAGCAATTTTTCAAAGTGCTCAGCAAAAGTGTATTCCATTGAAAAGGAAGGACTGTAAGAAAAGAGGGAATCTCCCATGGTTGTCTAAGGAAATAGGGAAGGGTATCAAATTGAAAGAGAAAGCATACAAAGTGGCCAAAAACAGCATGAAACGAGAAGATTGGGAAAACTTTAAAGGTGCACAGAAAGCCACAAAAAGAGCTATAAAGAAAAGTAAGAGACTCTATGACATGAGAAAAAAACTAGCACAGAATATAAAGACAGATAGCAAAAGTTTCTATAAATATATAAAATGAAAAAGAGTGGCTAAAGTAAACATTGGACCTTTAGAGGATGAAAAGGGACATTTAGCTATGGGATATGAGGAAATGGCCAATGCATTGAACAGGTATTTTATATTGGCCTTCACAGTGGAGGATACTAATAACACGCCAGTAATTGACAAAAGACAGAGGAAGGTGTCGACCTAGAAACAATCCTTATTATGGAAGACATAATGTTGGGCAAGCTAATGGAGCGAAGAATGGACAAGTCTCCTGGCCCTGATGGAATGCATCCCAGGGTATTAAAAAGGATGACGGGAGAAATAGCAAGTGCACTGGTGATAATTTTCCAAAATTCACTGGACTCTGGGGCAATCCCAGCAAATTGGAAAACAGCAAATGTGATGCCACTGCTTAAAAAGTGAGTTTGGCAAAAGATGGGGAAGTATAGACTGGTTAGCTTAACCTCTGTAGTGGGGAAGATGCTTGAGTCTATTATCAAAGAAGAAGTAGCAAGGCATCTCAATAAAGATTATCCTGTTGGACAGATGCAGCATGGATTCATGAAGGGCAGGTCATGCTTAACAAATCTTTTGGAATTCTATGAAGGCATTACAAACAAGGTGAACAATGGGGACCCAGTGGATGTGGTGTACCTAGATTTCCAAAAGACCTTCGACAAGGTGCCACACAAGAGGCTGCTGCACAAGATAACCCGATGCATGGCAAAGTAATAGCATAAATAAGGGATTTTTTTCCTCTCCCGACATCCCCAACAGTATCCTTCCACCGACACTCTCAGTCGTTTGACCGAACTGGTCCTCACCCTTAACAATTTCTCCTTCGAATCCTCTCACTTCCTCCAGACCAAAGGGGTAGCCATGGGCACACGTATGGGCCCCAGTTATGCCTGTCTCTTTGTTGGCTACATAGAACAGTCGATCTTCCGTTATTACGCCGGCACCACTCTCCACCTCTTCCTCCGCTACATTGATGACTGCATTGGTGCCACCTCATGCTCCCGCGAGAAGGTTGAGCAATTCATCAACTTCACCAACACATTTCCACCCTGACCTTAAATTTACCTGGACACCTCCCTCCCCTTCCTGGACCTCTCCACCTCCATTAATGATGACCTGCTTGACACTGACATTTTTTCCAAACCCACCGACACCCACAGCTACCTGGATTACACCTCTTCCCACCCTACCTCTTGCAAAAATGCCATCCCGTATTCCCAATTCCTCCGCCTCAGCCGTATCTGCTCCCAGGAGGACCAGTTCCACCACAGAACACACCAGATGGCCTCCTCCTTTTGAGACTGCAATTTCCCTTCCCACGTGGTTAAAGATGCCCTCCAACGCATCTCGTCTACATCCCGCACCTTCGCCCTCAGACCCCACCCCTCCAACCGTAACAAGGACAGAACGCCCCTGGTGCTCACCTTCCACCCTACCAACCTTCGCATAAACCGAATCATCCGCCGACATTTCCGCCACCTCCAAATAGACCCCACCACCAGGGATATATTTCCCTCCCCACCCCT